>NW_001834687.1:33323-235565 GCF_000150035.1 Vanderwaltozyma polyspora DSM 70294
ATCAACACACCAACTCAAGGTTACACATGGTGTATAGTGTATACTATCCATACCATTAACAAACAAAATCATTGTTGAATCTGAATACACCATTATCAATTATCTACGAGATCAGAGGGTTTACAACTATTGAGTGGTTAAATTGATCAAAGAGTAGTGGATAAGACCAAAGGTCCAACAGCTTTTTCTTTTTGCATAAATGGTCTCATCATATCAATAAAACATCGAAAATGAATGTGACTAATCCCTAGTATACTAATAAATGAATCAATCAATAAATCAAATAATACTTCAAACGAATTCCTTTGGAAGTTAAACTACTTTCATCTCTGGCAGTTTCAACTAACAATTTGACTATTAAGTTCCTCATATTTTAACCAGTTTCGGTCTACATATCAATTCCGGTGGAATTTTTTATACGTCATAGTTATAAAAAAAAAAAAAATTGCATAGTATTGAAAGCAAGAAGGTGAACCAATGGTAATTATAAATTTGATTGATAGATGAGGTATATAAGGGCAATGATAATTGATCGAACCGATTATGTCGTCTGTTTGTTGATGAATTAATTGTATTTAATATTCCCTGGTTTAAGAGAGTATCAATTATAGCGGCAGCTTGGCATTCATTAGAGTTGGTGCGGTTGTTATTAATTGAAAAGAAAAAGATATTTAAATAGTTGTAGATCAACAAGTTAATATTAACATAATTTGAAAATGGGTAAGAACGTTTTATTGTTGGGTTCTGGGTTTGTAGCACAGCCTGTTGTTGATACTTTAGCTGCCACTGAGGGGATTAATGTTACAGTTGCATGCAGAACATTAGAAAATGCAAAAGATTTGGCTGTAAAATCTGGTTCAAAGGCTATCTCATTAGATGTTACAGATGATAATGCTTTAGACACAGTATTATCAGAGCATGATCTAGTAATTTCATTAATTCCATATATCTACCATCCAAATGTAGTAAAAAGTGCTATTAGAACTAAAAAGGATGTTGTTACTACATCTTATATCTCACCGGCCTTGAAGGAATTGGAGCCAGAGATAAAAAAAGCAGGTATTACAGTAATGAACGAAATTGGTTTAGATCCAGGTATTGACCATTTATATGCTGTCAAAGTCATCGATGAGGTACATAAGAAAGGTGGTAAACTTAAATCATTTATTTCTTACTGTGGTGGGTTACCAGCACCTGAAGATTCTGACAATCCTTTAGGCTATAAGTTTTCTTGGTCTTCTAGAGGTGTTTTGTTAGCTTTGAGAAACTCTGCCAAGTACTATAAAGATGGTGAATTGGTTCAGGTCACATCTGAAGATTTAATGAAGTCTGCCACTCCATACTTCATTTATCCAGGCTACGCCTTTGTTTGCTATCCTAACAGGGATTCCACTGCTTTCAGAGAACTTTATGAAATTCCGGAAGCTGATACAGTAATTAGAGGTACTTTAAGATACCAAGGATTCCCAGAATTTGTAAAAGTTTTGGTTGATATGGGTTTCCTTAAGGAAGATCCTTCACCAATTTTCGACAAACCTATTGCTTGGAATGAAGCTATTCATCAGTATATTGGCAGTGCATCTACTTCAAAATCTGATATAATAAAGAAGATTGATAGTTTAACAAGCTGGAAGTCTGAAGAAGATAGAGAGAGAATCTTAAATGGCTTTGGTTGGTTAGGCTTCTTCTCAAGTACCCCTATTACACCAAAGGGTAATCCATTAGATACTTTATGTGCTACTCTAGAAGATTTAATGCAATACTCTGAAACAGAACGTGATATGGTCGTATTACAACATAAATTTGGTATTGAATGGAAGGATGGTACTACTGAAACAAGAACCTCTACATTAGTTGATTACGGTAAACTAGGTGGATACAGTTCCATGGCAGCTACTGTTGGTTTCCCATGTGCTATTGCTACAAAATTAGTATTAGATGGAAAGATAAAGGGCCCAGGTTTGCTTGCTCCTTATACTCCTGAAATTAATGATCCAATTATGAAGGAATTAAAGGAAAAATACGGTATCTTCCTCGTAGAAAAGACCTTAGCTTAAATGGTTACATAAATTACATATAATGATGAAATATTAAATAAAATTCTTCTCTATACCATTTATTTTATTCTTGAAGCATTCAAACACTGAAATCATCAAATTGTATCAGGTTGAAAATTTATCAAATTGACACCAAAAATAATGTTATAAGCAGAGGAAAAACTCTAATCAATTCTTCATGAAATGATTATTAATATTATAATCATTGTAAATTCATCATCATGTATTTTGTATCAATAAATTCAAATATGCCCAACTTATTTATTCTTAAACGATGATAACTTTTAGCATGAAGGCCTTTACGAATCAATATCAATTTTTCAGAACCGTACCTTATTGAAAAACTATTGGAACCACTTTGTTTTAAAGGTACTATGTATAAAAAGTTATTAAACTGACAAATAAAATTGACTTCTAACTTGAATCACATACTAGTATCTATTGGGGTTGTCAGATAGTGAACTAATATCATACAATATGTCTTCAAATGGGGGGTCAGAGAATTTATGGAATAAATTTACGAAGTCTACTAAAAATATTTCCACATCCCTCTCCCATCTATCTATTAAAACAGAATCAGATGGTAGCACTATAGAATCTACTTTAGTTCATAAAGCGATGGTTAATTTCTATAAGAATCAGGAACCGTTTCAAGGTTTTCCTGGTTGGCTAGGTCATAAGGATGACCTTCCTGATGAGAAGAAAATTCTGAAGAAACAAATGCAATCTTCTTCTACAGTTAATAATGATGATACTGCTTCATCAGAACCTCAATCTTCTAAAAATAATGGTTGGAAGTTTTCATCTTCAGAATCAAAAAAATCGAATTATGTTAATTTATTAGACCAATCTGACCAAATTGAACAGCCAAAACCCCAACTTCAAAAAAAGCCAACTGCAGGTATGGCATTTCAAAGTATTTATAATTCTGCCAATACAGTAATAAGAGAGAATGAACCTTTAAGCTCAAGTCCAGTTAATCGTGGTTCTGCATCCAATACTCCTGTGCAAACTGATGGAAGTGGAACTTCTACACCACAAGGGAACCCATCACGTACCCAGTCATCGTCATCTTTAATGATGCGTGATAGATTGAAGAGAACACATACAAGAGGATCATATGGATTCTGAAAATGTCTTTCAAAAAATTTCTCCATATTCCTTATTATTAAATTTAGTTAGGAAGTTTCTAATTACCAACATCCTTAAATCAATTCCAATTGAACATATCATTTTGGAAATTAATACATTAGAATAGAAATGAACATGAATTTAATATATCATGATGTTATTGTTATATTTCATTTATGTATATACAAAAGTATATAAATATCGTTGTCTGTAAAAATTTAAGATATGCATTAACCATTTATAAAATTTCCCTAAAGTTTCTATCAATTGGTGGCTCTTCTTCCTCTGGATGTGATATTTTAGCTTTGTGATAATCTAAGTATGATATATTTTCTACTTTTGTAGGTTGAGCTATTACTTTCACCAGAAATATTAGAGCGAACACAACTGATATTCCTGCAACAACTAGATATAGTATTCCCAATGAATTATTCTTGGCACCAACAATGGAGTTTGTAGTTAGGACAAAAGATTTTGTTCCACCAAATGATTTTACTGGATAATTTAAACCAATATTTGCTACATATTGTCCTTGTGGTATTACAGCTGTATCATTTTTTAATATTAGTTTATGGAATGTTGGAAGTCCTGCAGGTCTCATCCATATTTTAAATTCTTCCCAATTTTGCAAGTCCGGAATATTATCATCTGTGTAGCCATTTGGGAATTTTTTATACCAATTAGGAGGTGGAACTATTTGAGATGCATTATATGAAGTCTTTTTGTATCTATGTTTATCTGTGCTCCATGCTGTGTGGTTGTTTGTTAATAAAAAGTTTTCCGTTCCATTGAACCCTGTCAATTGATGGGAATACGTATCATTGAATATCGAATTTGCTATGAGTCCACACGGATACACTGCCTTGCCATCAAGTTTCCTTAATGGATCACATTTATCTCGTAAGCTACTAGGACTCAAAGCCTTACCCTTTAATTGATCCAAGTCAACTGAATCAACATATTCTCTATGGTTTTGATAAAAATTAGTCAATTTATAATATATATATGTAGATTCCTTAATCGTGTTAGGTATTTCGAATTGTAATTGGCAAACCAAATCCTCACTATTAGCCTCGCTTATTAATCTCCATTGTGGCTTTGTGATCATAGCTTTTTTAAAATTATAGCTAATGTAACTCTCTGGAATTTCAACATAATTACTATCAACTATCAGACTATCACACTCCGTATAATCAATTGAAATTGCTTGAACACTTGTGCTACTTACTAATAATCCAATTCCAATAGGAGCAAACATACACGAAATTAAGATCAGAAGTGGCAATACACTTTGAGGAGACAAAATTAAATGCCATGCTTTTAACCGCTGTTGTCGAAATGAAGTATTCAATGGCCTTCTAGACCTTATTTTATTTGGTTCGTTATCATTATTTATTGTTCTATTAAACCATTTCTCTTTAAACGATTGTAAAATCATTACATAACAAACATAAATGGATAAAAACCACCCCACCTATTCTCAACAAATTATCTTACCCACTTAACACACTAATTCACCAACGTAATACCTTGGATGCAACTTCAAATCAATGGTCGACCTTTAATTTATGGGTTTATGGATCTATAGATTCATAATTATTATTACTCTTAAAGATTTATTATTTGATCTTGATATTCTTGATGATGGCTGTGAAAAAATCCGTCGGGTAAACTAGTTAGATCATAATATATCCGATGACAGATAGTCTTAGGTCAGAACTATAAAGATGAATTGTGTGAAGTTCACACACTAAATAGAGTTTGAATGGGGTATAATCCTCATTAATGCAGAGTTTATATATCAATACTTATCATTGTTTTATTTAGTTAATTATAATTCAAATCAGGAGTCTTTTTCTTCTCAGATGTCCAAGCTCAATATGGACGTTAAATCAAAGTTTCTGGCATGGAAAATACTTTTAAATGATTTAGAAACTTGTCTATCAGTTATCAGAAATTTGGTTTGTGAATTTGTAAATGATTTGGATTACCATATTCTTTAATATAAGATTGTTTTCCAAGGATGGGATTTGTAGCAACAAAGAACTATTTGCTAAATATATTTGATTCAATAAAGCGACGCACCCCCATGGATATGGTGGGAATACTATCAATCTTTCGATCAGACATCTAATAATCATCTCTCGAATTTTTAATGATTTTTCATCCCCATTACCTTCAGTAAATATTTTCAATAAGAAGAAAACAACCCAGTTTGTTTGGACATTTGGATACCTCAAATAGTCAAACAATGTCTTGATAATAAAGTACTGTGTTTCATCATTGTTAGTATCAATCAAGTTCTTCAGTAATTGGAAGTGTGATCCCTTTTTGCTAAAAATAGTTTTTAGAGAAACATTTTTACTTTCTTTACCAATATCAACAAGAATTTGTAACACCAATTCTCCTACTCTGCAAATATCTACTGTGAACCACTTATAGCCGATACCAGAATGTTCGTTGTATACCTTTGACAGTAATTCCTTATTAATAGACTTTATTAATGAACTAGTAGGTATCCTCAAATAGTTGCGAACATGTTTCTTCAGTACCAGGTTAGTGTATAGTTCCTTATCTTTAATTAATATACCACTAAATGAATTTATTTCAGTAGTGAAATCAATTTCACTTGTAGGGCTAACATAATCAAGTTGCTTTGGCGTTGTTGAGGATATAATATTCTTTATCTGAATTAACTTATCTGGAATTCTAGATATTAAAGCAGAGTGGTTTTCAATTATGTATTCCGGACAATCATTGATGATGCTTAACAAAATTCTTAATAAACCGAAGTAATATACATTCGACAGTTCCATAACAGGTTTCTGTTCTGAAGAATGCTTTAAAAAATCAATGATGCTTAGTAAATGGACATTTACCATATCCCAGCATTTATGATCCGGATATAATAATAAACTAGACAAATACATTCTATGAGAAATCAACGAGAGATAAGAGAATGCAAACGCTGGATATGCTAATGGCTGAATCAAATTAATAAAGGAATAAATAATCTTTAGGTATCCCAATTTCTCGATTTCTTTTACTTCGGTATCTCTATTATCAGATGTAAATGTAGTAGTCTCGTAATTGTTTCCCCATAAAGAAAGAATATTTGAAATAAGACGGAAATATAATCTTTCATTAAAGTTTTCATTTAAAGTATTAATATCTTTGACCAACTGAAGACTTAGTGTGGTCAATACAAGTTCTAGGTATGATTCTCTGGTAAATTTATCATAATCTAACGATTGATATAATTGAAATATCAAGTAGGATAGGGCATCAATTAATAAAAATGCTTTATCATTATTACCGGTTTTAGAAAATGTAATTATGCTCAATTCCATGCTGTATTTAATAAAATCAATAAAATTATTACTGGTATTTAATACATTTTTTTGAACTAATTGCATCAAAAATATACTTGCAATTTCACTATCAAATTCTTCTTTTTCAGTAATATTTACCCATTCAATAAATATTGTCCACATTAGCTCCTTTTTGGTTAAAGTTTTAACTATTTTAGAAGTAGAACATAAATTATCATAATCTTCAAGAAATTTCTTGACTTTAGGATCTTCAATGACTATTAAAGAACTGATTGTTTTTGAAAAATCACTGTAGAAAGAGAATGTGGAATTTGATAGACATATTTTCTCTATCAATACAAATATATTTTCAATAATCCCAAACTTGCATGATTTAATCTTCATTGAAAGATATTGATCAATTTCAAGTATTGAAATTAAGCTACTATTTAATAGCTCAATTAATATATGAGATTTATTCTTGAAATCAAATTGAGCATTGTCAAACCATATAAATACAAAATAGCTTAGTGACCTATTTTGTAGTGAAACATCTTTTAGAAATCCAAACAAAATCTTTTGAGATTCTCGATTATGTAAATATCTTGTTAATAAATTCAATATGCTTTTTATTGTTTCTAAAGTATATTGAATATTCCCTTCATTAATTTTTAAAAATGAACAAATATGAAACATGACACTTTTAATTGAATTCTCCAGGTCGGGTATTTGTTCACCATTTTTGGCATTCAAAGCTTCAAGAAAAATTCCTAATGAATTGATTGAAGTTGTCAAAATATGCATATCTTGATTATGAATTAACTGATTTGGTACTGATGCAATTTTTTCAGTATTAATTGGAGCAGGTGAGATTAGTAGTCCAGGTGGATACTGAGGACTTCCATTATAAGTGAATTGCATTGGATGACTATTGTTATTCAATGATGGGGCTAAGCCAGGCGGCATGGAATTTGTATTATTTTGAATCACTGGCATATTTGGAAATCTTGGAATATTTGAAAGATTTGGAATTGGCAATTGAATGGACGTAGAGGATTTACCATAAGTACTATTAAATGAATTACCTTGTCCATAAATACCATTTAATCTGCTGATGTTTAGATGATTTTCAATCTTGTTCCTTATTTCAATTATGGATAAGTCTAAGACAGACCTCCGAAAAATTGCCATTATTAATGAATAGTTTTGAGACATAGCAAGTTGAAATTCCTTTTGCAAGTCAAAGTATATATTTAGCTTAGTTTTGACTAAATTGCCCTGTAGAAAGCCCCATATTTCAGAATATATTATATCTCTAATATCTCCACGAATATTAGCATCAAACATGGATTCTGATAATTTTAATGCTACTCTAATGATTTCATTATATTCTGTAGATGAATTCAAAATATTACTCAAGTTATTCATTGTTGCAGACACAACAGCTTCTGACATGTGTTGAACAATTTTCGATGACCTTGGATCACTGAAGTTTAAAATAGACATTTCAAATACATTTTTCAATGAAATATCCAATGTTAATTGAGAGAGACCTGATGTGTTAATCTTAATTGAAGACATATTATCGACAATATGTTGTTGAGCCTTATTAAAATTATCAATGTTTAAATCCAAATTGGACATTTTCGTATTCAACTTATTACTGACAGTAGTTGCGCCCATTTCAATATCACAACTCTCCTTTAGTTTACAATGTTCAATCAAATATTCTGAATTTCCAATATCCTCTAAGTCTAAACCCAAGGCTTTGAATAATATTTCAATTTCAAAGCTTAGGGTTAGTGATAATTCCGATCTTTGATGCATTTCCTTTAGTAATTGAAGGATCTTTAGGGTCCATGGATTTGGAAATTTAAATATAATGGAATCTGCAGTGCTTGCCATTATTTTTGTTACAAATGGTATAACAATTTCCAACCTATTACTTGTATATCCATCCAAAATAATTCTAAATATAGAAAATCTTGGATTATCGAGAGGAATATTATTTCCTAGTGTTATTTTACCTAACCACAATGAAGCATTTTTAAGGATACTCTTGTCTATCTTCTCAATATCCTTTGTCGATATCAAATTATGCAATAATTTCAAAGTGAAATATTGCATATATCCAAAAATGTCTGTATTTATCTTAGTAGTTATTAAAGAGTAAATTTTTTGGTTATTAGGTTCTTTTAATACACGTTCAAAAAGTAAATATTGTGCAAACCATTTAAAATAGTTTTCATTAACTTCTACTGCTATTTTCTTTATTTCAATGTCAATATTTTCTTCAGTTAAGTTATTCATTGTAAAGTATATTTTATCCTTTGTAGCATTTGGAGGTATAACTTGGTTCATTAATTCAGGATCATTTGGAACACCAAAATTATGTATTTGTATATGTTCAGGAATCGAATTAGCATCTTTTGTAGATGTTTTCATATTACTTGACTTGTTTTCTGAGATTTTCGAAATATACTGAGAGACACTTGAGTTAGAATTCATAAATGAGTTGCTGGACATTAGTTGGCTACAGAAGCCAGGATATGATTGCAATTGGGTAACAAATACTTCAATTGCCATAACCGAAAACTGGAATAATTGAGGCTCATTGTCATTTACATATTCTAATAACATGATAAACGCCATATCCAATAGGAAATCTTCCAACATATTCAGTTTTATCATTAAGCCAAATAATACCGATGTTATATGGAGAGCTTGAGTTGGGTATTGTTTAAAGTATAATCTTTCAGAGAATATTGTTTGAATGTATAATGAAAATTTATATTCATCTTCTATTTGATCACTTTCCTTTAAGGTAAGTAAAAAATCAGCCAGTCTATCGACTGTTATCTCTCCTTTATAAAGAGACTGGAAGGACAGCTGTACTTTGTGTTCGATATCTTCCAATTTTTCTGATGCTAAACTTTTTAATTTGTTATTCTTAAATTGACTTGAACAAATAATAGCAGATGGACATTTTTCGATGATGCTAAATCGAATTGAGTTAAATTTGTCTTCTTCCTTAGAGAGTTCTCGATTTTTAGAAAGTTTTAGTAATCTGTAAGTAATATAAGGATTGATATTTTCATACTTTCCACTTTTCAAGTTTGAGGTGATATAGTTAAAAAATTCATCTTTTCTATTTTGATTAATATTGAATAATATGTCAAAAATTGTATCGATATTTTCATTGTCACTGTACTCCAAAACCTTAAATATTGTATCAATATTAATTTCCATTAAATATTGTGATAATAATTTATGTTTATCAAGTATGTTCAAAAATACATTTAACAGCGTAGGGTCACTACTTATTATTTTATTTCCTAATAATGATATTATTTCTGGTTCATTAGAATCTTTCAAAACTAATGATAAAGCATCAGATTCTTTTTTCAAAGATTTGTACAATAGATCAAGGTGTAGTTTCCCCTTTTCGTTGATATTTTCAATCGAGTTTTCAAGGAATTTTTTATTTGAGCAGATTACCCAGGAAAATATTTCTGGATATATATTCATATCTTGCTTTACTTTGATGAAATAATTCTTTTTTAACTTGGAATCTTTAATTTCTTTTTGAATAAGGTAAAGCTGGACATTTATGCAGTTGATTGAATTTATATTTAAAAGTGGATTTCTTTGTGAATCTTCATCAAATGGGATCTTGATAATGTTTTTCAAATTTGAGAAGTCAAAGCTATCTTTATGAGAGGATAGTTCCTGTAAATTGAATACAATATTAAATTTAAAATCAATTTGCCAATCATGATATAAGAACTTTTCAATGAGTTTACCATCACCTAATAGATTTAGAATGAAATTCAATGCAAAAATTGTTGGAGGTGTTGCTGTTCTATCTAGGTACTTTGTTGACATTAGATTGAAGATTCTATTCCAATCTACTTTTAGACCTAGTGAAATGAAACTAATTACCTTTGAAAAATCAGTACTCAGTATTCTTGATGCTTTAATAGTTCTAGGGATTAACCAACTATTATCTTTTGGAACAATATCCAATGAACCGCTTGTAATAATTTCAGTTATAAGTAATGCTAATATATCAGCAACTTCCATAGTGTTATTGTTATATAAGAAAGTAGCCAAGTCAAATGAGAACGTTTCAGAAGTGGTATTATCAAAAAAGTATCTCAAATATTTATATGGATCCGATATAATTGGTAATTTATCAGCATATTGCTTTGAATTTTGAATTATATTCAGTGAATCCAATATTTTACTATCACTATAAGTATCGAATCGATTTATGATATCAGAGAGATTGCAATCACAGACTATTTTCAATGACTTATCATTAAGTATATTTTGATTCAAAAATAATATGACATCTACATCCTTATAGGGCAATTCCATAAAAGTATTGTATAACAATCTAAGTAGAGGAATATCAACAAGTTCTTTAAGCTTCTTGTCATTTTTATTTAGATCTATAGCAGTCAATTGTAATAATTTCTTCCAATATTTATAATAAACTTCAATATTTGACTTTTCTAACAAGTAATCGATCTTAAGTTTAAATTGTTCATAATTATTCTTATCTAATTTAACCATAAATAAGCATATCTGTGCCAAAACAATTCTCTGAGATTCTTCTTCAAAGGTGTCCATAATTAGGAAACCTGGTGTATTATTCTCATCACTAATTTGCGCTGTACTAGTCTCCATTATTTCCTAAAATATATTTCAAAAGAGAAACTCTATTAATCGTAAACCCAAAAAAATATTATCCTTACTTAATACAGAGTCTATTTGCCTTGTCAACAATTCCATAAAGTTAATACTTTGTTTTATTCTAATGCGTAGGTACAGTTTAGGAATTCACTTCAAAGAAGCAGCAAACTTTAATTATTTTTCAATTCAATATCCCAAAATAAAACCTTAAATAAGACAATATGAGTATAGGACAATATACTTATGATATGATGAATACTGCAAGTGACATTAGTATATCCCAAACCTGAAACTTCAACTCAAACCATCTCATCATCTCATTTTTTATTCATCTTCAACTTTTTTCAGTAGCTTAATTTCATTAATTTTATTAATTTCGGTAAATTGTGATGATATTAATGAAAGAGAAGAGGTGATAGATAATTATGATCAAGTGACAGTTGTGAAAATGTAACAAACGTTATGATATTAATATGAATCTATATAATAGAATAGTATTTATTATGTGCATTTGACTACAATTAATGATTAATGGTAACATAAATCATATGCATATTTGATATTATAAACATTTATTGGAATATGATGATGATAAATGATGATGATAGTAATAGTAGGCGATAAAAACAGTGATAAAAATTATTTTGAGTTAGGAAAATTTGTTTTTATCTTTTGAAGAAGCCTCTGTGACTATTACTTCTTGATCTGTTTGAGTTAGGAGTATATGATATCTTACCATAAGAGTTGTTATCTCCGTATATCAATGAATTATTATCTTGTCTCATAATACTCATTGAATTAAAATCATGGAACGGGTCATCTTCTGAAACTTCGTCGTCATATTCTACTCTTTCCTCAAACATGATCTTTTCTTGCTCATCCATCTTGGATAGTTCAGTTTTGTTTTTATTAGATACATTTTTGTTTGATGATAATTTTGTAAAATCAAATCCATCTTCTGAAAGCACTGGTATTAATGGTGGTTCTTGATTTCTTAGAAAAGACCATTGAACTTTCTTGAAGAATGGATGTCTTTTGATATCTGCCGCACCCATTTTGGACCCTAATCTTTTAGCTTCATTTTTAGCTAACAGTTTTTTAATTAAATCTTTACATGTTCTTGAAATTTCATTGTTGTTTGGAAAATTTACGTCGTTCTTTAACACATTACAAAACGTTTCATTAGTATTGTCACCTTTGAATGGTGTGAATCCGAAAAGCATCTCATATATTAATATACCCAATGTCCACCAGTCAACTGCTGCTGTATGACCATTGCCTCTAATCACTTCAGGTGCTATATACTCTTCAGTTCCAACAAATGAATTTGTTCTGAATCCGTCTGAGCAAACCTTGGTATCCACTACTGTTGATTGAGCAAACTTTTTAACGACAGGATCTTTAGCATCTTTCGCTTGAATTGACAAATCAAAATCCGATAGCATGATATGTCCAGATTTATGCAATAGAATATTTTCAGGCTTTAAATCTCTATAAATGAACCCCATCAAATGCAAATATTCTAAAGCAGCAACCACTTCACTGGCATAAAATCTAGAATCATCTTCGGATATACACTTGGTTTTTCTTGTTTGCAGAGCTCTAAAAAACTCACCACCCATACAATATTCCATACAAAGATATAAGTAATCTTCTGATTGAAAAGAATGATATAAATTAACAATAAATGGGTGGTCACTTGTAGCTAAGATTTCCTGTTCTGCTAGAATACGCTTAATCTTTTTACGTTTAATCATTTCAGCTTTACTGAAGATCTTTAAAGCATATAATCTATTAGACTTCTTTTCTTTAACTAGGTATACCTTACCGACATCACCTTGACCTAATAGTCTAATCTTTTCAAAGGAATTAGGCGATACAATAATATCTTGAAATTTATTACTGAATGACTTTGCTCTTAATCGTTGAGATCTTTTAGGCTCATAGCTATCATGACTTTCTAAAACTCTAGAAGTTTCCAAAGAAATATACTCTTCATTTGAAATCTTGCTAAACTGAATACTACTAGAAATTCGGTTAGAGGTACTTGTTTTAACAGAATTTGGTTCCGAAGCAGCTCTTCTTGAACGTGTTCTTACAGCAGTTAAATTTTCTTCATTAGATTCCTCATTAACTCCGACTGTTATTGTTGGAAATGGTTGTTTATCCTCAATATTTGTCAATGAATTATCAGAAAATTGTCTCATCAAAACTGTTGCACTAAATTTTACATTTGAAGTAGCATTTATATGATAGAAATCTTGAACTTCCTCATTTTCCTTTATTTTATTTAATGAAGTATTACTCAAATTCCTTGAATCTTTTTGCAAAGATAAGGATAGAGGATTAGATCCAGCTGAGGTTGGAACAGTATTGGATGTTTGTGGGAGATCACCATGGGAAAATTTAGATGAAAGAGTATCAAACTCATTTATAAAATCCAAATTATTCACTAAATCAGGTTTACTATGAATAGGTGATGTTTGCAAAGATGCAAAGTTTTTATTGTAAAATGGATTTGTTGTGGATAATTCAGTAGTACTAGCCAATGGAGAAGATGCAACCGACGAATGTAAATGTGCATGTTGTAAATTTGGGGACTTATTTTGATTAAATGCGTTTACATTGTTCATGAATATGTCATCACTTTTAATATTGTTATCATTATTTGTATTGTTGTCATTAATATTTTCATTAGGGATAATTTCATCATTTTTGGAATTTTCAGTTTCTATTCTAACTGTATTTTCATCTTCAATAGTTTGTAATATTGAATTACTAACCAAATCTCGTTGAATTAAATTTGAATCAGAATCTGATGATGTAAAAAATTTATTTTTTGTAGGAGAAGTTGAAGAAGAATTTAAAGAATTCGAGGACTGATGGCTTTTCAAAAAATGGGATATCTTAGATACTCCAGAATCTTTTTCTTTTGTATTGTCACCACTATTGGTATTAACTGTGCTGGTGGAACTTGCAGTAGTAGCAGCGGTAGTTTGAAACATATTTTTCAACCTTGAAAATCTTGACCCTTTAATTTCATTTTCTTTATCCGACTTATTAGGTGAATGAGAGCGTTCTTCAATACTATTACTGGAACTACTATTAGTATTTATATTTGCATCAGAAGTTCCCGAATTCATTTCTTCATCTTCATAAATTTCATTATTTGAACTACTATTATTATTGTTACTCAGTCTTAATGAACGTTGGAGTAGTTTTGAAAGAGAGACACTTCTATTTCTATCTAGTGGTTGTTTCTCGTTGTTATCAGTCATCATTGGAGCTGAACTATCATAATACATATAGGGTTAAGGTATTGTAAAAATGAATCTCAGCTTTAACTCTAATTTTTTTCAAATTTAAATTATTATATTTTCTTGATCTTTGTAATGATGAATCCAAAAATCACTTTAAATAGTTGCTCAATGAAGGATATTTCTATCTAAATGTAGGACTTTAAAAATTCAAAGGGAATATAGTTTAGCTGAGTATAACAGCAAAGTTATCGAAAGTTTAAGTATCCTAATTCTATAAGGAATGTTGTAAAAACCAAAATAAATAAATAAATAATCTTTTAAACTTAGAATATCAAACCCTTTATAGTTACTAATACTTGCTGTTTTGATATACTTGTTATGGCTTATACTAGTTGTGATTTATATTTGATGTTCTGATATAATTGGCAGCAAGTGAGAAGAAAAATATAAATATGTCAGTCAAATCTAACGTTGATGCAATAAGTTTAATATAATAATTATTTAGTCAACAGAATTTAATTAAACTTAACCAACTATAGTTGCTATTATTATTACTAGTTAGCTTAACCAAAGCAACCTAGCCTAACCTACCATATAAAAAAGTGAAACTATTAGTGAGATTGAAAACTTGTTTGCCTTTTTGTTAAATCTAAACTGCGGGAAAATATAGAAGGACTCGCCAAAACAAAATTGAAAAAGTATCACTTTCTCCTTTTTTTAATTATGATTTATAATTTTAATTATAATAATAACAATAATAATAATCAGAATAATAACCATGCTTCTGTTGCTCCTGCTGCTGCTGTTCTTACATTTCGATTCATTGAGGATTTCTTGTTTCGAATAACAGTGCTTAATCAATACCAGAAAAACATAAAAGCAATGTTTAACAATACTACTTAAAAAAAAGGCTGTGCGTCTACACAAATTGTCTGAAAATTTATAATTTTAAAATTCTTTTTAAGTTTGTACTAAATTTTTTATAATTACCTTATTTCTCTAGGAAGATAACAAAAATTAATAATAATCTCTGCCTGCCTGCTACGTAGTATGAATTCCATACCTGTTAATAGCAATATAATTCCAAATACTGAGTAAAGATAGTAGTAACCGAAATATCAATTTCTTTTTGAACTAAGTGAAAAAATATAGTACCAAATAAAGAAATTCTGAAAATTCAAATTTGCCATTAAACCATTTCGCGATCAACAATAAAGCGTGCTAACAGACTATTTGAAATTTGTCGTACAAGAAACAAATTCACTTACAAATCAAAAATTATATAAAAAAAAAATAAAGGATAGATAATTTATCTCTCAGTGTATTTTTTTACTTATTATTTTGATTTTTTATGATGACGATCAGATACTCTGTCGGAATCGCCTAACCGTTTCTTTTCTTGCACTCCACCTTCTTACAAGTATAGTTGTTTTGATGCTGCCCATACCCTATATTCCAGCATTTCACTTGATCCCAATAGGACATATTGACATATCTGGAATGAGAAAACAAATTCCTTTCTGTTTCCCTCTATGGTTGATTTTTTAGACACCATTTTACTTACTGAGATGATGTTTCTGATTGTTAACCAAAATCACGTGATGAACTTTCCTTAGAATATTTATGACTACAACAACACTAGCGGCTAAAACAGAAAAAAGTGGCCTCTAAAGAATCAACAAACCATGACGAGATGCAAGATCCACATATCTCAGACTGTAAACCAATGTTATGTATTACTTGAACACCTTGTCAATTGTAATATTTCTATACAAAAACGTCTCTTCTTTCTTTGATCTATATATACTGGTATTAATTCTATAGACAAGAGTGGAAATTCCTTCAACTTCAAATGCGCCGAAACCGCTGGCCTTTTATACCAAAAGATATTTTTTTTTGGACTTTTTTAAGGTTTTGTGTCACATTCAACATTCCCATAGTTAAAGTTTTGCAAAGTTGATGGGCGGCTAAAAAGCATTGACTAATAGTTGTTACGATAATTGATCTTTAGAAGTATACAAATAATAGGATGCTAAAGGTATCTAAATTGATTCAATGCAAAATTGTAATAGAGATTCTTGTCAGTCACCCAAAATATCTATACTAGAGCTCGTTGTCTAAAAAACTGGAATTTGTTTTCCAGCCAGTATATTATAATATGATACAGAACTATCTAGTGGTACTATTATATATATTTATATTTATAGATATATGTTTATATATATGTGTGTGTGTGTGTATGTTTGTGTATTGTACTGATTTGATTAAATGCTTTTTGAAGGTTGAAAGATAATAATATAGAAAGAACTCTAATATGTTGTTATACTTCGAACGCATTACAGTAAGTTTTTTCTTTTATCATTTGTTCAGGCTAGATGTGGAGGTAATAATAGGTTTGGGATACCGTTCTTGATGTAGTAGATATGACCACAGTTTCTACATTTCATTTCACCTTCTTTGATAGAAGTTTGAATGAATAAAAGATGAAGGTCTCTTAAAACAGCCATGTCATCTTCAGTTAAACCTTCTACAGAACCTAATACAGGCTTAGCTGCAGGTAAACTGTTGTTGCCCAATTCTTGAGCAACTAATACAATAGCATCCCAGTCAACTCTATCAATCACATTCATAATGAACTCTGGGTTGAACTCGATTGTGGTATCCTGTATAAGTTCACATTTAGATCCATCGAAGGATAATGGAAAATTGTCGTTACTGTTATCACAAGCACTAACAGAACATTTTAAAAAATTGGTGGTCAAAAACTTCATCCTGATGTGCCTCTTGGATTCCTAAAACTCTTGCTGTCAATCCTTCTATGATATTGAATCTCATCGACTATTACTATCAATTTAATATTAAATGTTTTACATCATCTCTTTTTAATTTTATGCTTGTTTGCATATTATATTACCCACGAAAAAAAAATTTCAAATGTTTTTTGCTAGCGCCCTTAACAATGAGTTATACTAATATAATAGGAAAGGTATAATAAGAAATGGACTAAAATATAACCAATCGATTTATTAGTTGAAATTATTAAAAAAATGCTTGCTTCATTATATTATTTACATGAATAGATTTTAATTATATTTATATATTAAGAATACTTTAAATTGGAAAAGTCTTTTCTTTTGTATTTGGTGATGATCATAAAATGTGAATGTTAATATATTATGCATATTGATGGGGTTTTACCATTTGGAAATTGTTTTTAGGAGTTCAACTAGGTTAGAATTGTGTGACACTAATTGGAAGCACCTTTTCTCATTCTCTGGTGTTTGTTCAAGTTTTTTTACCATTTTTCGTTTCTGTCCATCATTATCTTCTGGTAATAATAAGACTCTTACTTTTGAGTTTTCGCTTTCACCGTTTTGTTTGTTATTATCTAAAACACAATTAGTTTTCAACATCGATATTAATGTGACAATTTCATCATGGCATTCAACTCCTTTTTTTTCTTTTAAGATTGTGAAACCTTTCAGCACTGAGAGTAAGGTGTCTAAGGATATGCTAGGTACTACTACTTTTCTCCCCTTTGAGGTTAAAAAGAGTGGGAAAAAAAGCAGATTTTTAGTATTAAATGGATCTGTCACAATAGAGGAGTATTTCAGAAATAATTCAGTATTTCCGAATGAGTCTTCTATCAGGTTTCTATAAAACAATTCATTCTTTTTGATACTATTGGGACTATTATTGTTGCAAATTAAATGAGGATAGTCGAATAACCATAATTTTAACAAATGTCTGACATTCGAAGATACTCCTGCAGTGTTATAAAACTTTTCGAAATCTCTCAATGTTTCCATATCATTGGAATATAATTCTTCACATATTTTCTGCAAATCATCTGGGTATGATGTCCATCTTGGAAAATGGAATTGTTGTGATTTACTTAATTCTTTAAATGAGTCTGTAAATTCCTTCTTCCATAACTTATAAAAATAATTGGCATTCTTATTTTTCTTTGTCTCTTTGTTTATGTCCTTTTGTAAATTTTCAACTTCTTGTTTCCATAAATTATCTTTTTTAGATGTTCCTTTTTTCCATTTTTTGTCTTTTTTCGATACATTCTTGTTATTTTGTAAAACCTCTAAATATAAATGATAGGCGTATAACAAATTAAACAAAGACATTTTTACTAACTGAGAATCGATTGAACATGATTTACCCGTTTTTTCGAAGTATATATCATCATTGTAGACATTATAAGGTAAATGAACTTTTTCATCACTATTGCGATCTTTCTCGATTTCTTTCATTGTCGATTTCTCAATTCTTGATATTTCTTCTGAACTTAGAGTAATACTCTCCTTTTCATCCACGTTTTCTTGTAATTCTGTTGGAACTGGTTCTTCTTCTACTTGAGGTAACATTTTATAACCTTTATATACCGTATTTTCAACATTGGCCCTTTTATGCAATGGTAAAAACCTGTCATCGACAATAGAATCTCTTCTTGAAGATACTATTGTGCTATATGCCACCATACCGGTCAATGTCAAGACGTTAGTAGTAACAAACATTACATTACCAGGAGCATTGAAATAGCCCCATAAAATACGACCAAATGAAGGTTCCTTCTTGCAAGCGACCACGTCAGGAAAACGATTCCTAAAGGAAAACCTGCTATAGTGTCTCTCAGTATTTCGAATACATAGCCGCCATATTCGATGGACTGATCTAGACAGATTTTTCATCCCAGTTTCTAATATTGTTTTCTAGTGGACCACTATTGCTATTATTATTATTATTATTATTATTATTATTATTAAACGAACTTGAAATTTTATAAATTAACCTTATGATCACAACAAAAGTAAAAATCAAAAAACAAAATAAATTAAACAATTATCTATAACGTCATGAGCTACACCTCCTCCTCCGACGATCAATGCCAACACTACCCTTCTGATATCAATCAAGATGGCCTTCAAATATTTGCTATAGCGAACTTTTAAATCTTTAATTATTCAATGATGCTTCAAATAAAGAAGTTTGATATATATTGTCAAATATTACGTATTCAATGATTGATCAGGTGATAATGTTGAAGTAACGTGACATTTACAAATCTGATAACGCCCCTAGCATTATCAATTTTACATGTGATAGGCAGGGTAAGTGTTATCACGTGATTATATAATAAAATTGAAAATATCAGGATGGAATTAATCTTTAAAGGTTAATAGAGGAATACAACTTAAATGAGTATTAAAAACTATAATAATATACACATGAAGATTATATCTTACCAGAGACTTAGGAACTGGTGCGTGAATTGAAGATGTTATATTTGACAGCAGAAGGTCAGTTATCTGAAAATATCAAGTCTATATCTGTTAAAGACAGTGAAGAAGCGCCAGCAGAATATGCATTTAAAATTGTCTGCACAGATTGTCGAGAAGAACATGATTCTAATGTTTTGATTAACAGATTTGAGAAACATGAAATGCCTGGTAGTAGAGGTGAGGCTTCCTTCCTATTGAAATGTAAATTCTGTTCTAAAGATTGCTCTGTTAATATGTCTCAGTTTGAAAGAGATTGGTATAATAATGAAGTCGAGTCAAATGAAGAAAATTTAACAAAAGTGAGTACTCATAGAAAGAAGAATGGATTGAAAAATATTAGCAAAGAAATTTACATCCCATTGGAATTTGATTGTAGAAATTGTGAAATAATCGGCTTTGAACCATCAAGTGTTGTCTTTGAAGTTGAATTAGTCTCTGGAAGTAAATTAGAATGTCAATTTGATCAAGGTGAGAATGAATGGTATGATTATGATGACGATGCTGGTGAAGAAGTTTCTATTACTGATATGAAATTTGATGTTAGTAAGGGGAAATAATTGAAGAATAATGCTACAACAATAATAATTCATTATTATGTTTTTTCAATTTCTTTATTATTTTTATTCATATTTAGTAATATATATACACTACAAAATGGAATTAATGCTTATATTTAAAATAGTATTTCTTTTTATCAATACCTGATCATAGGAACAATAATGTCACTAATACAAAATATAGGTTATTGATGATGAAAGTATTGGCACCGCCTGTGAATTCGCTTATGGTTGCAGATTCAGTTGATGAATATGAGGATGTGAATTGTGCAATGCTAATGTTTTTAGTTGAAGATGTTTCAATATTTTTGGTTACAGATGGTGCAGCTGGTGTTGTTGATGTTGAAGTTCCCAAGAAAGTTGAACCGGCAGAGGACTCTTTGGAAGCTATCTTTGAACTTAATGTGACATCTGTTCCCGTTGTAACTTTATTAGAAGATTCTATTTCACTACTGACAGGGGAGGTGGTAATTACTGTATGAATATTTGTGGTGGCGACATCAGTAGTTGTTGTAGTATCAACTCTACTAGTAGTAGAAGTAGCTACTACAACTTGGCCTGATGAAGTCTTATCAACAGAAGTATAAGTAGAAATTGATCTACTAGCACTTGAAACTTCACTACACTTCCCTTCAGAACAGGACATAATGCTGGAAGTAATTGTAGTCTTGTTGACAATATAAACTGAAGATGTTGAGGAGCTCAGTGGGCACCAAGTTGTATACATTGTGACAACACCATTGCTAGTAGTAAACACTGTTGACATCACATAACTAGTTGGAGTTGTTGAAGATGAAACTTGTTCCGCATTGGTTGTGATGGAAGTACTTATTTGTAAAGAGGTAATAGAAGATGTCACATTAGATCTGATATTTTTAGTTGATGTAGATGAAGTTCTTGGAGTGGTTGCAGTGGTTGGAATATAAGAGGTTTTTGAGGTAGTTGTAGTGGAGGAGATAGAGGAAGTAGAGGAAGTAGAGGAAGTAGAGGAAGTGGAGGAAGTAGAGGAAGTAGAGGAAGTGGAGGAAGTGGAGGAAGTGGAGGAAGTGGAGGAAGTGGAGGAAGTAGAGGAAGTGGAGCTAGTTGAGCTAGTTGAGCTGGTTAAGCTAGTTGAGCTAGTTAAGCTGGTTGAGCTGGTTGAGCTGGTTAAGCTAGTTGAGCTAGTTAAGCTGGTTGAGCTGGTTAAGCTGGTTGAGCTGGTTGAGCTGGTTAAGCTGGTTGAGCTAGTTGAGGTAGTAGAAGAACTCTTAGAGATACTTGAAGTGGTAGTAACTCTTGAAGTAGTTGAAGTGATTGAGGTAGATGACTTAGATGTGGATGATGTTGTTGAGGTGTTTGAAGTAGAAACCTGGACAGTTCTTATCCAATTGGAGCCAGTAATAGGACCAGTAGTCGATACTGTTGTAGGTTTAACAATACTAGATTTAGAATCAATTGAAGCTTTATGAACTGAACTTGTAGATTTAACAACTGAATTTGAAGTTAGAGGACACCAAGTAGTATAGATTGTGATTACTCCGTTGCTAGTAGTTGTTAATGTGGAAAGGAAAGATGATGCTACACTATTGCTAGCTTCTGATGTCTTAGATGAAACTATATTAGTGGTCTTAGTCACTGTAATGAAAGTAGATATTTTAATTGTAGATTTGAAGGATTGACTTGAATTAGTAATAGAAGTAGTACTACTTGGTTGTTTATTATTTGAAGTAGTAGAAGATAATGGGCACCAAGTAGTATAAATTGTAATTATTCCATTACTAGTAGTTGTAACAGTAGAAACTGTAGACAAAATTGAGGTTGTTCTACTTGTGCTGGTGAGAGGACACCAAGTAGTATAAATGGTAATTACACCATTACTTGTTGTAGTTACAGTTGATAATGTTGATTCAGTTGTTTTTAGATATGTAGAACTTGTTGGTGATGGTGAACTAGAACGACTGACAGAAGTTAGTGTGGATTTTGGTAACTCAGTTGTGGATAATGATTGTGTACTGGTAATTATCTTGCTTGTGACACTAGTTGTTGAAGATGGATTATAGATAGAACTTGATGAGGAGCATTTATCTTCTGTGCAAACTACAGTTTTAACAGTATTTTCAGGAATATTAGGGGTAGATGTAGAGGATGTGATAGTTGATATTTGAGTACTGGATAAAATGGATTCAACAGTAGATTTGGAACAAATCAAGCTTTCACAAACTTCAGTTGTAAATGTAGTTGTCCTTAAATGAGTATAAGTTGTGACAAAGAAGGAAATTTCTTCAATTGGAGAAGTAGTATGAGCAAAACTTGGACTCAAAGAATTGGTACTTCTTTCGCCAGATTTAGTGGCTGAAGGAGTAGAAGTAGAATATTGAGTGGTTAATGATATCAAAGAGCTAGAAATGGGTAAAGATGATAGTTCCGCAATTCTTAAAGTACTTGAAGATTCCTTTAGTAAACGTGATTCAATTGTGAATGACGTCTTAAATTCAGCTTCACTATGTGTACTTAAAATGGCAGTAGTAGTAGTAGTAGTAGAATCTGGAGAACTGGAGACTTTGGTATCGGTAAGAGGACACCATGTTGTGAAAATTGTAACCTCACTGTCATTTGTAACTGTCGAAGTGATCACAAGTGCTGGTGATGAGGTGGTAGTTGTTTGGGAAAGATTGGTAGTAGTGATTTCAACCCATGTAGTGGAAATTGAAGTTTCAATAGTAGAAGACATCTTTTCAGAAGTTTTTGAAATTTCCGATGTCACTGGTTTTTCAGTACAAATGTGACAAATTGTAGAGGTGACGGTAGTGATTTTAATTGATGTTGTCAAGTATTGGGATCCAGTACTGTCATGAGTAGTAAATGTAGTTGGGCATGAACTTATAAAAGTTGTAACAGTTACATCTTCTGTTTCAGTTATCATTCCTTCAGATGTTAGATCCAAAGATTTAGAAATACTGGTTTCTAGGGTATTTGAACTTAAAGTTGTGTAAAAGCCAATTGAATCAGAATATTTAGAATTATCAATTGATATATCATCATCAGTTGAGATGTCATATGAATTTATAACTTGTGATTGAATTGATTCGAAAACAGAAGATGCTGAAGTTGGGGTTGATTTGGTAACTGTATCAAAGGAATAAGTGCTAGATTCTCTACCAGATAAAGAGTTTTCAATGGATTTAGAAATTTTTGATGCAGAGTTGAAAGATAAAAAAGTGATGTCATAATTGGAAGACAACTCGACGGACTTTAAACTTTCATAATTTGATGATTTATCAGAATGAGAAGGAAATGATGACGGTAATTCACTTTCAATGAATGAAGAAGATAGATGTTGAATGCTTGAACCACTCACATCTTCAATAGATTTTCTTTCAGACAAGCTAGAAGTAGCAGGAATATAAGAAGAAAATGACACTGAGGAAGGTTTATAACTAGAGTAAATGGAAGGGTCAAAAGTGGGATATATATCAGTGTATGAAATAGCTGAAGCGGAAATAGGAATAGAACTATTCGAATATCTAACTGCATAACCATTGACAGCGGTTGCTAGTGCAACTAAAGTCAAAGAATTTATAGCTAACTGGGGTATCATTATTTATGTGTTTAATTGTCTTTGTTGTTATGGATTAATCTAACTTATAATAATATAATATGAAATTGACATAATTCAAGTTTAATCATTACATAACAATTACTCTTTATATATATAATTATTAAATTTTTAATTATTTCATGTCACTCCAATATGTTTCTTTCTTATTACTAAAGCAAGGTAAGCATTAAACATATTCTAAACAATATTGAGCTTCGACACTGACCATATCTTAAACTTAGAGTTGTAAATCAGTTTGTGAATTGGTTAACTTCTAGCATACTAGTCGAATTTTAGTCTTAATCATCTTATACTCAGATTCTATTCAAAGCGGTTTGACAAATGTTTCATAATGTCGCGTACAATTAAAGAGAAGTTTACCGTAGATAATTAAGAGAGAGTAATAGAAGATGTTGAATAATTAAAGAATAGAATCAGTATTTAGGTTATAGGCAACAATATTTCATCTCAACAATGATAATGACAGCATTGAAGGGATGATGTGATCTGTCAGTGGCCAGGTTATTTCGGAGATTCCTAAAATTCTGAATTGTAAAATCAACATTTCAGAAGTGTGTCAGCTTTGTATAAACTGGTAGGTATGTAACAAAAGGTGTATATTTACTTTCATTTTAGTTTTAATTAATGTTGTATAAGTAAAGTTTCTTAGAGATAATTCATAGAAGATTATTAATTTTTGATGGGCATAAAAAAGAACCTTTCATGTTGTGGGCTTTAGTTGGAGTTCTGTTTTAAGAATAGGATTATAGATTATTTTCAATAATGCCAATAATATACATTTAATTTATGTCTGTAAGTTTTTTCGGACGATACAATTCATTATTCATTTTATTTCATATTTAATAATCAAATATGTTTTAATATAATTCTGAATTGATGTTTGCCATATTTGGTGATAAATGAAAGGATGATAGGCATCTACGTTCATTTAATTGTCAAAATCATATTAAAAAAAAAATTTGATAATTTAAAATAGTATTTTAATGGATTCATAACTTAATTATAGTAACTTATTACACCTTATTGTTCTATCTATAAGAAGGTAGGTAGTGTTATGTAGAAGTTGATCGTAACATATTATGTATCACGTGATAAGTGAAAAATTATTTAGCGATGAGATTCAAATGAGATGAGATGAGCTAAGATATAATATATAAATATTAACCATATGATGATAAAGAAGTACACTTCAAGTTGTTATGTAAACTTTGTAGTGTACTTCGAAACGTAAAGACATCATAAAAGCAATTCATAATGGTAACCTTTAATTGTGAGGTTTGTAACGAAACCGTTCCAAAGAAGAATACTGAAAAGCATTACTACCGCTGTCAAGAGGCTTATTACACGTGTATTGATTGTTCTACAACCTTTGACGATGGTTACAGCTATAAGAAACACACCCAATGTATTAGTGAGGATGAGAAATATCAAAAGGCCTTGTATCAAGGAAAGAAGCAAAAGGGTCAGAAAGAACAGCAACAGCAACAGCAACAGCAACAGCAACCCAAATCTAACAAAAAGCAACCGGTAGAGGAAAAACCAAAAGAAACCCCAAAGGAGGATAAGAAACCGTCCAAAGGCAAAGAATCTAACTCTGAAAAGAAGCTTAAATTAAGCAAAGGTGAATCTTTATATAAGATCATGAAAAATATGAAGGACAAAGATGCTAAGAAGAAGTTATTGAAGAGTTTAATTGCAGATGAAGAAGGTAGATTAATCTTAAAAGAATAGAAACCGGATAAAGTTGACCAAGTTCATGGGATAAATTTAAATTATGCAAACAGGGATATTCTAATAAAGTTCCCAGTATATGAACAGATGTCTAAATATACAAATATATATAAATAGATTTATTTAAATGTGAATAAAACTGTGTTAGAGTTAATATGATTCTTGCGTTTTAATATTCTGTTTTAATTGATTTGATTTGACATCACTTGAGTTGTTAAAACAATCAAAAATATTACTTCTTGTTTAGACTTCTTGCTAATTTTGCGTAAAATTGATTTAACGATTTTAAAGGGAAACTTAAAGTATCAAACATATAACTAGGCAGTTGATTTTGTAAAACTTTTAATTCACTAGAGGTTCTTTGTTTCAAAAGCGGTACATATATCACTTGGGTACCAGACCCAGAATTATCATTAACCTTATCCTCTTCATTTTCATCAATATTTTCATCATTCTCATTCGATTGAGAAGATTCGCCTTTAACGAAACCCAACTTATAATCCATCACACCAGAATCAGAGCCTTGCGAAACATCAAACCATAACCCTGTATCGTCTTCGTATGACTTATGTACTCTGACACCACAAAGGTGTTCAAATAGATCTTTGAAGATCTCCAAATTCTCATTCTGTTTAGTAATCTTATCATTAAGAGAATCCACTTTTGTCTTGTGTTTATCCAACTTCTCTTTCATATAAGATATTTCCTCATTCCTAGAATCTAATTGTTGCGATAACAACGTATTTTCATGGATAACCTTCGAAACCAGTAAATCTGCATTATCGAGCCTTTCTTTAATAGATTTCTTATATTGTATAAAACTATCACTCATCCTAACAAAAGATTGTAATGAAAAAAAGATAGCGTCAAAGGATATACTTAAAATCGACTAATCCAAACAAGAATCCCCAATCCTCTTCAACTTAATTGGTCCTCAATGAGATGTTTCAGTATCAAAATTCCATCGATGGACCCAACAATATGATCTGCTCTTATATATCAGGTCTATTATATCAAATTCGACTTTAAAGGTTAGAACTGATGAGATATCCGCATACTAAATTGCAATAAAAAGAAAAAACAAAAAAAGGAACCGAAAGAGATCCAAAGGCGGGTAACCAAAAAAACGTAAAGTTCCGAATGGGAAAGGATCAGGAAAAAGTATCAGTAATCTATATAAGAAAGGAGAGTCCTTAACAGGAACTACATAAATGGCTTTTGTTAAAAATAGATATATGTAAACTATCTAAGGTAATGTTTGATAAAAAAACATGGGTACCTAGTCAACTACTTTGAAAAATATTGGAGTATTTAATATTGTTTTGATTTTTTTTAACGGTGCTACTTGAAGAGATGGAATAGAATGGGAACCGCCAATGGCTAAAGGGAGTTTATGAAGGTGGGAAGGAATAACCTTTATGTTGACTGCAAGAATATGTATTGGAATCAGTAAGTATGTATATGATGTTACGTGGGGGAAGGGTAGAGAGAAAGAAGTGAAAAAGTACTCTTGGTTTAGTTTCTGTTGCAGCATTCTATTTTATTTTTTTTTTTGACTAATCAAATTGATATTAATCTAATCCTTACTACTACTAGTAGTTTTGGAATTTTTTGGAAAATAGAAGGTATGCCATCTGAGCTGATTGCAAGAACATGGTCATAAATACTTTGCTATAACTACCAAATTATCAAGTATGGTTTGGAATTAGCCGCCGTTGTCTGATCATTAAGGTATCTTGAGAAATTTATCTGCCACAAAAACGGAATTTAAAAATCGATATTTACCCGGTGTGCCTTTAGGAGAAACGGAACGAGATAGAAGTTTTGCGGGTAACACCTAAGCTGAGATAGTCATATGAGACTGTTGGTAGTTATATATATGTTAAGTTTTAGTGTTTGGACGTCGTACGAGCAATAAATGCACTAGAAAGAATGAGGAAAACCTTGAATAGAGAAAAACATTTAAAAAATAAAGAAAGAAAAAATGTAGATAGAGCAAAATTGTGGTCCTATATTTTCCCATAATCTCACAATAATATGTGTCGTATTTCGCGAACCTCAAAATTCAAGGACAAGAGCAACGACATCGTCTAACGATACCGCTACTATTAATATCAACCAACTCTGATGTTACTAGCGCTAACTCTCGCTCAAAAATGCAGCTACTTGCATCAGTCAAACCATAGATAAAATGAAGTATAGGAATAAGGCCGAACCGTGAAACAGATACGTATTAAAAGTTTTCCTCAACCGGAGGAAGTTAACAAATCTAGTGCAGTAAGCAATTGATTTTTTACTTGGGTTCAAGACAGAAAATCTAACTGCTATGCCCTTCAAGAACAATAACATCTTTTTTTTATTGTCAGGTTGAAATGGATGTGTTTAGTGCTTCTCTCCACTGTTTTTATCAATGACTTCAGAAAATGAAAAATAAAAATTTAAAATAAAAAACACAAATGAAAAAATACCCAAAATACTGACTGTGCAATTTCACTTCCCCTCCAGTCTCCCCGGAGAGGATCAGAAATATTACGGTAGATTAAAGGATAGGCTGCTATTCTTGCAGTTGAAGTTAACCAAAGCTAAAGATACAAAAAATACAAGAGAAATCAGCAAGAGGCAAAACTAAATAAAGAGGACAACAAATCTCGGGACCATACTTGCAGAGAGATTGCCGGTGATTAGTAACCACGAGAGACCGGTCTCAGTAATTATCTTAAATGATCTTTCGAGAGTTTCCCTTTTTTCGAGCCATCCTTGGGAAAGTTTGGTCTGTTTTAGGATTCATGGCAAATTGAATTTTTCGGAAATTACTATGATTTGGGCAAAAAAAAGAAACAGTTAAGAAGGAGAGGTTATACTGCTAGAAATACACAGCATGGCATTGCATGGCATAGCGAGCCTAAAAAAAATATAGAGAAAAAGAAATTCAAGGATTACAAGGCATCAGCTGGGCAAAAAAGAAATTATTGTTCATTTTTGGGTTCATTTCGTTGATGTTTGCAAAATATAACAGTGATTTAGGTGAAAGTAATGAAAATGAAAATAAAAAAAAAAAACTACATTTCAATTCTGAAAACGAAGCAAATAAAAAAAGAAATTAGGTAGTTGAAAAGAAACAACGATCCGTTGAGAAGTGGATTTATACGCTACCGGTGTAAGGTAATGTCATGAATGTTTTGGTTTAGTTATTGCTTTTCGGTCGGTTTTTTTCAAACATTAAAAATCTTACACCTATTATCTCGGTTTTTCACAAGGAATCAGAAAAAAAAAAATTTTTTCGTTATTATACAGCAACCTATTGTTTATCTTTGTTGGGGTCTCACACTTTGCTTTGACGTAGTCTACCTTACACTCAACTATGATAGAAACTAAGGTTTTAGTTTAGGTAAAAACTAAAAAAAAAAATTTGTCTCAATTGTTGTCTGTGCATTTCACTCGACTATAGGTTTTAATTTCTTTAGTTCTTTCTTTGGCTAACTTTCAGTTTTGAAAAGGGGGAGAAACTTACATTCTATTGATTGACAAACCGTATTGTCTGTTTATTTCTGCTTCACTATTATTCTCAACACTGCTGTTATTTATTGTTTTACCTGTTTGTTTTTTTCTTCTTCTTTTTCCTTTCTAACTTATTTCCAAAATAATAAAAAAAAAAAATAACATCAAGAAAACAAATTTTGTTGTAATAAAGAATTAAATTAACATTTTCATTATAGTTTTTTTTTCAAAAAAAAAAATCAAAGATTTAGTAAACATTGATTATTAACTAAAACAAGACTCATTTTATACACAATCAGACAACTATAATAGGAGTACTGTCAAGATTAGATATTCAATAGGAATATACAGTTTTCAAGAAAACCATCATTAGATATTCAATTAACACAATATCCAACTGACTTAAGCTCGCCTTACACTAGTTGTTTTGTTTATTTTTTTTTTTATTATTTTTGGTTTGTCAAAGTTATACTCAATTGTATTATTATAATTATTATAAACGATAAGAATAAATTAAACAAAAGTCAAATATATCGAGTTAAGTAGGATTACAGTATCGTATATTATCTTTTCAAAATGTCAGCTGCAATCTCGAATTCTCAAAGTAAAATCAATGAACTACTAGAAGCTGTTAAACAAGAATTTGCTCAAGTTTCTCAAGATGCAAATTCTTACCGTTTACAGAATCAAAAAGATTATGATTCAAAAATAAATCAACAGTTGGCTGAAATGCAACAAATAAGAAATACTGTTTATGAGTTAGAACTTACTCATAGAAAAATGAAAGATGCTTATGAGGAAGAAATAAATCGTTTGAAAATAGAATTAGATCAAAGAGATCGTCAACTTGCATCTTTAACTGCTCATCATCATCAACAGCAGCAACATCAACAGCAACAACATCAACAACATCAGCAACAAGGCTCTCCAGCTATGCTTAATGTTCCATTTTCTTCCCATATGCAACAAGGTGCTCCATCTGCTGTTCCACAACCTCAGTTTCAAGGTAATGTAAGCAACCAAATGCCTCCACAACTACCTGTTATTACTTCCAATCAACAACAGCAATTGCAACAGCAACAAAATTTGCAAGGCAACTATATGGTTACTAACCCGTTGCCAGTACCTACAGTTCAATCTCAAATCACTCAACAAGAAGGCAGTCAGCAAATGATTCCTCCAATTGAGGCACCAAGTAATAATGTAGCCACACCAGCTACACAACCTATTCCAATGGCTGGTACCCCTGCTACTTCTGCAGTTCAAGCACCAACTCAGGCTCCAGTCGCAGCTAAAGCAACTGCCACACCTTCTCTACCAGCTGTAGCTAGCCAAACTTCACCAGTTGTACAACCTGTTTCTACACCACCAGTAGCTGGTGCCGCCCCTGCTCCTGCAGCTACTGCTTCTTCAACTACAACACCAGTTGCTCAAGAATCAGCACAACCTACTAAAACACAAACTCCTGTTGAAGAAGAAAAACCACAAGTTACAAAAGAAGAAGAACGTAAACCAGCTGTAGCAGGAACAACAGAAGAACAAGAAAGTCATTATCTAGTTCCATATAATCAACGTGCAAATCATACCAAACCAATTCCACCATTTTTGCTAGACTTAGACTCTCAGATTGTTCCGCCTCATTTGAAGAAACAGACAAACGATTATTATATCTTATATAATCCTGCATTGCCAAGGGAGATTAATGTTGATTTATTACACTCATTAGATCACACTTCAGTAGTTTGTTGTGTTAGATTCAGTAATGATGGTCAATTCTTGGCTACAGGTTGTAATAAGACTACTCAAGTTTTCAGGGTTTCCGATGGTGAGTTAGTTGCTAGATTATCTGACGACTCGACTTCACAAGGTGTCCAAGGTCAATCTGATGCCGCCAATGGTACTGCAGATGGAACTTCTGGTGAAACTAATTCTTTTGCCACATCTACTTCTGCCTCTTCGGATTTATATATCCGTTCTGTATGTTTCTCTCCAGACGGTAAGTTCTTAGCTACTGGTGCTGAAGATAGATTGATTAGAATTTGGGATATTGCCCAAAAGAAGATTGTTATGGTATTACAAGGTCATGAACAAGATATTTACTCTTTGGATTACTTCCCATCTGGTGACAAATTAGTCTCTGGTTCTGGTGACAGAACTGTTAGAATCTGGGACTTACGTAATGGACAATGTTCATTGACCTTATCCATTGAAGATGGTGTCACTACAGTAGCTGTTTCTCCAGGTGATGGTAAATACATTGCTGCTGGTTCCTTGGACCGTGCAGTTCGTGTTTGGGACTCTGAAACTGGTTTCTTAGTTGAAAGATTAGATTCTGAAAATGAATTAGGTACAGGTCATAAGGATTCTGTTTACAGTGTAGTATTCACTAGAGATGGTAATAACGTTGTATCTGGTTCTTTGGATAGATCTGTTAAATTATGGAATTTACGTGGTGATAACAATCAAGATGTTAAGCCAAACGTACCCGGTACTTGTGAAGTCACATACACTGGTCATAAGGATTTTGTTTTGTCTGTAGCAACTACACAAAACGATGAATACATCTTATCCGGTTCAAAAGATCGTGGCGTTTTATTCTGGGATACCAAATCTGGTAACCCATTACTAATGTTACAAGGGCATAGAAATTCTGTCATTTCTGTTGCAGTTGCTAATGGATTCCCATTAGGTCCAAATGTTGGTGTCTTTGCTACTGGTAGCGGTGACTGTAAAGCTAGAATCTGGAAATATACAAGAGCCCCAGCTACTGAAAATATAAATGACCCAAAAATTAAAGAAGTTAAAGAATAAGAAGCTAAACCCGAAATTATGTTGTTGTTTTTTTTGGAGTGGCGGATTGTAACCTAAAAAATTATAAAAAGGAAAGATTCTAAGTTTGTCGTTTACCAATAGCAAAACTAAAGTTATTAAAAAATGCGGAAGAAATGAAATAGTAACCAACATGAGTAGAATCATCACAACTTTTAACGGAATATTCATATAAAAGAATTATCATCTTGCAACGTTATCGACGATCATATTGATCATTTTAATATATTGTCAAAATATTGTATATAAGTATATATATAAGTATATTTATATATATACCATGTAATTGTATAATTAGTATTTGAGGGAAGCCTCGAAGTGTTTAAATTGCTTAGTAAGTTTGAATATCATCTTTATTTACCAGGTGAGTATTGATGGTGATATAATAGGTTTCTACAAGGAACTTATTATGAAGATTTAAATTAAAAGATATGAAGTAAATGTATTATTAATGATATTATTTATTTTATTGAACTGTGATTGAATTGTTTAAGTTTATATAATAATTCAAATGCAATAAATTATTTAGTGATTTGTATAAAGAGCCAAAATAAAATGGTATGATGTTTTTTGTTAATATTAAACTTTTATTGGGAGAAAGAAGCTATTACAATGATTATTTTGGCAAACCGGTGTTTTCGTCGATTAAACATTCGGTAGTATCTTGTGGTCCTGGACCTGCTCTAGTCAAGATGACTCTTGAGACACCTCTGTAAATTTCGTCATCTAATTCGAAATCCAATTTTGGAGAGACTGATTGATCGAATTCCTTTAGGAAATCGTTCAATTCAGCTTCAGTGTACTTGGTTTCCCAACCAGAAACTTTATCGAACAATTTGTAGATAAATGCAAATAATTTAGATTCATTTTCTTCCAAATAGTACAAGACAGCATTTGGACCAGCATCGTAAGTGTAAGCGACGATAGTTTCATTGTAAAAAGCGTTAATTGAGTGTACTAATCTAATGATCTTTCTTGAAGTGTCATTCATGTAAAAGATAGGTGGGTAAGAATCCAAACAAGTGGCATGGAAAGAGTTTGAGTCCTTCATGGTTAAATCAGCAAAAGTTGGGAAATCCTTATTTCTGATAGCTTGTTTCATTTCTTCGAATCTCTGTGGTACCACGTTCTTGATTCTTTCTTGGAACAAATCAGAGGTCTTGACAGTCAATTGCATACCACTAGTGGAAGGGGTATCCTTTTTCATGTCACTGACAACCAAGATGGCGGCCTTCATGTTTGGCCAGTGGTTCAAAGGAGCCACCTCCACAGCTTTTGAGTCTGAACCATCCAAGTTTTCACCCATTTCCCAGGCAACGTAACCACCGAATAGAGATCTACAAGCGGAACCAGAACCCTTTCTTGCGATCTTTGAGATCTCAGAGTAGTCTTGAGGCAACTGGTACAACTTAGCAATAGCTACAACCAAAGCAGCGAAACCGGCAGCAGAAGAAGCTAAACCAGCAGCAGTTGGGAAATTATTTTCAGAGACGATGTGCAACTTCCATTGAGACATCTTTGGAGCCTGAGGATCTTGAGCCTCGACCTGTTGTCTCAAACCACGCAAATCAGCCAAACACTGTTGAGTTCTGGCACTATCCAAAGATTCCTCTTTGCCGTTCAACCACAACTTATCCTGAGTGAATCCCTCATCAGTAGCAGCAGAAGTCAAAGTTCTCAGATCCTCTTGAGCCAAAGTAACAGATATAGAAGAATTGGTAGGCAAATTCAAATCCTTATCTCTCTTACCCCAATACTTCAAAGTAGCAATGTTAACTGGTGCGGTAGTGGATGCAACGTAAACCATGGTGTCTCGATCGATGTTATAATTAATACCCAAAATCTATCTCTATTCAGCTATATTTAAATATATATATATCTGAAACAGTTGGAAGTATAACCCAGAAAGTTTATACCAAAATAAAATAAGAGAAAAGTTTCACAGTAAAGGATAAAACAACTAAAAGAATATCCAAACCAACACTAGAATCAACACTCTTTATATACTCTTTGCCAACTCAAACCTTGATGCTCTTGTTGGTTGTTTGTTGTTTGTTGTATCGGTTCAAAACTTTTATCAAAATTTTTTTTCAGGCTCGTTAAAACGTCAGAAGGAATGTTTTAAATACGATAAATGAATATTTTAAGATCACGAAGGTGGAAATTAAAGAAAGAATGGTTTATTTGGAGGTTATCGAGTGGGATTGAAGCGTTGCGATTGTTGGTGATGGTTAATTAGTAGGTTGTTGGTTCTATTTCACAGTTTTTCTGCTGTTTTCAACTGTTCTAGAACTCAAGATACAGTGATTTACGCATCGCAACAGTGGCCCAAGATCCAGATGAGAAGAATAAGAAAAAATATCTAAATCTTTAAAAATATATAAATGCACTGGATTAGAACCAGCTATGACAAACAACTTTGATGGATGGGATGGGATGGAATGGACTCTGAGGACTTGTAGTTGGCTTGCAAGGTTTATAAAGTAGGTTCAGTGATTGTTTAGCTGGTTCTGGTGCTCGGTGACGTCTTTTTACTCTGGTTGGATTAGCTTATATACCGATAGAGATACAGAATTTTGGGAATAGAGATGATGTTTGGCCAAGCTTCTGCAAAGATCAGGCTTGGTTTGATGAATTGCTCGTCCGCTAGAGCTGTGTTGGGTAATGTTAGGTTGCATGCAGTTGGTTCTCGTTACAGTGTTCGGTTCGTTGGGGGTTTGAGCCAGAAAGACAGGCCATCTGGTTTGAATTTGCAACAAAGGGCAGACATCTCTTCAACCAGTGAAGGTTCTTTGGTAAGCAACACCAAACCTTTCACTGAGGAAGAGTTGGAAAGGGCTAGACAGGAGCGTATTAAGGGATTGGGTCCTTGGGTTTCGAAACTGCCTGAAAAATGGATTCCTTATGCTGAATTGATGCGTCTTGAGAAACCTGTCGGAACTTGGTTACTATATTTACCAGGTACATGGGCCATCACTATGGCTGCAATGCAGACGTCAGCCACTCTAGGGTCTACGGTGTGGATGTTGGCCTTGTTTGGTGTGGGTTCCCTGGTCATGAGAGGTGCTGGTTGCACTATCAATGATCTGTGTGATCGTAACTTGGATGACAAAGTCATCAGATCCGTCGAGAGACCTATTGCTTCTGGTAGGGTCTCGCAAAAGAAAGCCATTGCGTTCTTGGGGGCTCAAACGGCAGTAGGTATGGGGGTATTGACTCAATTGCCTGCTAATTGCTGGTGGTTGGGTTTGGCATCTTTGCCAATAGTCTTCACGTATCCTTTGTTTAAGCGTTTCACTTATTACCCACAAATTGCTCTAAGTGCTTGTTTCAACTGGGCTGCTCTGCTGGGATTCCCTGCTATGGGTATAATGGACTGGTCAACTATGATCCCACTGTACACTAGCAGTTTCCTGTGGTGTATGATTTACGATACCATTTATGCTCATCAAGACAAGAAATTTGACATTAAAGCAGGTATTAAATCAACTGCTCTAGCTTGGGGCGACAAGACCAAAACTATCTGTAACACTTTGGCAACAATTCAGTTCGGATCATTGGCTATCGCAGGTATTAACAGTGGATTGATACTGGGGCCAGGTTTTATTGGTGGTTTGACTATTTTTGCCTATAGAGTATTTACAATGATTAAAAATGTCGATTTAGACAATCCAAAAGATTGTTGGAAAGCCTTTATCAGTAATATTGACACGGGGTTATACTTCTCGTATGCTCTAATATTTGATTATTTGTTGAAATTATTTGGATTATTATAATATTGATGACCATTCATGAATGTTGGTTTCAATTTTTTTTGTTCATTAATTTCAGCACATCTTTTGAAGATCCAGAATGAATTTTTGCTCTTTCAGAGTTCATATCTGAGAGTTTGCTGAACTTTTGCTTGTTCAACTGTGATAATTCTTCATCTTGTTTATAATTTTTTTCAAGTTGGCTTGTATAATTTAATTCTTCTTTCTCCCTTTTAAGCTTTTCTAACATTTTTATAGAGTCTCCACCAAACAGATAGTCAAAAATTCTACTATCATTCTCATAAAATGTTCCTGATCTCGATAGTAGGAAGAATCTCTGCCATCTATATCTTATAGAATTATTGGAATCAAATAACGTAAAGATAAATGAGGATTTATCGTCTGTTCCATTAGGACCTTTACCAGTGAATACACGGATCTTGGCACTTCTTGAAATGTCTTCTAGATTCCTCAATTCCGTAATATGTCTGCCTGTGATCGGAGATCTTCTTGTTATTTGACATTGCTGTGGTAAACCTTTAACTTTTGGCAAATAAGTCACACTTGAAACGACTCTTGAAGCAATCACAATAGAGGCAAACGAAAGTGTAAAAGGTATGATAATCAATAAGAATGGACTAAAGGTTAACCCATAAAATTTAGCCTTGTCTAAAATACTCATCTTGGCCAATTCATCATCTTTCTTAGTCTGTTCAAAAATATCAAGTGAAGAAGCCCAAGACCAATCAGCAAATGAAACACCATATGCAAAGAAAACTGCTGATAACGTACAAGCACCTCCTCTGACCAATGGTCTAATCTTGTAAGAGTATATCACTTGAGGCTTCCCCTTGGCAACTAGTTCATTAATTACTTTGGACAATGGAATGAATCGAGACATATCTGCAAAGTATAAGCAATTGGAATACCAATACAATTGGTGAAATGTTATTTAAAACGTCCAGTAACCCAATGGTCTAACTTTAGTCTCCTACTTCTAGCACAAACTAAGTTGCTTGCTTCATATATACCTCATCATCAAGAGTATATATATGATATTTTATAAGCGAATGAAATATCTGATAGTTTAAGTAATGATACAATTTTTTTTAAAAACTATTTAATGACATAGATATGTAGAAAGATACATGTAATAATAGGCATTTGAGGATGTCTATGAGAGCATGCATGGTGTCCAAAGATGAGTAAACGTTAAAACTATATACAAAAGATATGATCGTGGTGAAAAATAGTCGTGAAAACCCCCAAAATAAAATAATAAGGCAAACCTGAAATCGTGATCAACTGGATGTTGATTCTGACTTGGCTGATGATGAGATAGTAGCGTTGCGATTAAAAATAAAATGTTAAGGTTGGTGTTATGCATGGGAAGGGACAACATAATATACAAAAAAAAAAAGAGCAGATGTGGGAGCAACCATTCTTTTGAAGTTGAATCTTAAATGATCAAAATTATAAGTCCCGGACTTTGAATGATACGTAAATTGGATTATAGCAATCCATCGTTATACAAGGCCAATAACTTATCGTCATTAGTAATGTATTCCATTATATCTAGTCCAAATTTTTGCCAATCGATCTCTACATCCAAATTGACTGAGTACTTTGATCTCTTCAAATGGCCTTCTAATGTGAAAATATTTCTCAATAACTCTCTATTATTCATAAGGACATCCACGAACTCTTGGTAATTATGTGTTTTGTCTAGCTGGTGATATAGCAATTGTAGTTGTTTAGCTAAGAATCGTCTATCTAAAAGCTTTTTCTCGAGAATATCTCTTTGCTGCAGTAAAACTAGGTAATCCTCATTCTCGGTTATATCTCGTTCTTGAAACTTCTTTATGGAGTCACTAATACCATCAGGAGTTAGCATCACTTATGGAAATGAAGTATAAATGCAAAAATAAATGGATGTTAACAAGTCAACAAAAGTGGAAGAAATGAAAAAAAAAATAAAAAATGAAGATAAAAGAAATCTTGGATTCTTTTTCAAACGTAATGATTGTATAAGCTCAAATCAAAACATAGAAGAAGCTGCAATAACAATGAAAATGAAAAAAAAACCTGATGTATTACAACCTTTATTCACTAAAACAAAATCAATACTAGTATCAATATCAAAGAATGACTAGACTCGTATATTCTTCAACTCTGTATTTTTCGTTCAACTAACGTGAAAAAAAACAATAGAACCTGAAATCTAACAGTGTCTACAAATACAGAATCCTCTGAAATGAATCAATACCACAACTGTTATTGATAAGTTCCCAAAATCAATAAATCAATCAAAATCTTCTGTTCAAAAACCTTCGGCTGTCGATAAAGAAACGTGAAAAACAGCACAATCCTTGAAGTAATAACCTATCTGGACACTACGTTCAATATTAATTAAGCCTCGATACCTCTTGGACTGGACAAATAGTAGATTAAACCACTTTTAAAACATTATTCCATCACCTTCACCTTTATATCTTTCAATTTATCTGTTGGTTACCTTTTAAGAGATGCATTAATTTGTTATTGTTTTGCCACCTCTGCTTTCGTGTTGCGCGATGTGCGGGTAATTTATGTATCACGTGGTTGTATGTTTCGTGCTTTATGATTTGGTGTTTTTCTTTTCTTTTTTTCCTTTTTTTTAGCCGCCAATCGTTTCAATGCTGATGGTGATAGAAATAGAACGGAATTATTGTCATATATGGGTATAGAAAGATGGGATATTATGACGGTTCCCCATCACCTCCATCTCCTCTACACCTGCCCTCCCCTCTTACTTTGGGTTTCGTTTCTCATACCTGGCGTCAAAAAGACTCAGGTTCAAACAAGAGTTATTGAACGAACTGCTGCTCTCGGATTGGTAATTGTTGATGCAATGGTATGGCTCATTGTAGAATCTGCACCAGTGCTCTTTAGTTTTCTTGCTGTATATAAACCATTGCTTTTGATAGCATCTATTGACGCTATGCGGATGGGATGACAACGGCCTGCCTCCATAGGGGATGTCATCTTCGGTTTGAATACCCAATGACAATTGTTGTTCATTGTCATCTGGATCTTCTTCCTTCAGGAACGATGATACTTGGAAAGGTGGCAGTTCCAACAACTTCGTAGGCACGATTACTGATTTGTTGCCTTTACCGCTTTCAGTGGTGGATTTGTACTGGCAATATGACTTCAATGAGGACAATATTTCATAAAGCATCAATTTCAATCCCAAATCAAAGGATATCTTCTCAAACAATGTGAATAGATCATCCAGTAAGCTATTCACAATCTTGATATCGTTCGTCTCAATCAGGTTGCTGACATATTCGAATATAGCAGTTTGATGAATTATAGATATCTTTAAAAATGAGTCAAGCTTAACTCTAATATTCTTTAATTCCTGCTCATCTTTCTTCGCGAAGTGTTTTGATATAGTTCTCAATGATTCAATAAATGTAACATTCATATCTTGATGGCTTGGACTGTTTATAGCCATTTGCTGAGACAGAAATGTTATCACCTCTATTATAACTCTCAGGTATTGGTTCGATATTTCTTTGTCGTATAGGCAGGTATCAAAAAACTTCCTTTCGAATATTTTGATCAGGATATTTATGGTATCAGTATCATTTATCCTTCCAAACGTCTGTGCACATAGACAGCTATAATTAGTTACTTCAATCATGCTAAACAAGAAATTCTTAGCCTTTTCTAGCCCTTCCCCTGAAGATAGCGTATCTAACAAAATATACTTCGTGTAAGATTGGAATAACCAAATGTTAGTAAAGTCTAACCAAACATGTGGACTGATGCCATCTGTCATCACTATATCCTCGTCCTTATCATAGTTCTTAACACCAAAAAATAAAATTGAACGTAGAAACTTATAATTATCAACATTCGAATCATTGAAAACAGCAAGTAATGCAGAGGATGTAATGTCATATAGCTTCCAAAGATTACCATATTGTATTAGCATTTCTAAAAATAGAGTATAGTGATCGTTTAACTTCGATTCACAGGCAGTTAATAGAAGCTTGTAGTTTAATCTGACATAATGATCTCTGTAATATTCAAAACCCAAGTCGTATCCTTCATATTTATATGACAGTAATACCAAAATGAAATCAATACCTAAAACATTTTGAACTTGTTCAAGTGTTAATAACTTATAAGATATTAAATGGACCAAATTTTCCATCTTAAAATCTTTTCTCTTCAAGTATATAGCAATAAACTTATTGTAATCCCTGGTACTTGCATTCATAATCAAAAGTAACATGTATCTAGCTTGTTTTTTAGATAATGAGTATTCCTCTGAACTAAAGAAAACTCTTAAGTTGGTTTGGAAAACCTCTGGGAAATTACAAACCAACCCTTTTGCATTGGAAATATTTCCATGCAAATCATCGTTCAACAAGGATACCAATTCTTTATCTTTTGGAAACCTCTCTACTTTAGCTTTCTCTTCTTCATAGACAGATCCAAGATCAGTTCTCAAATCCTCATCAAAATTCAGTGTATATGAGAAGTTTTTCATAAAAAATTTCCAGAATGGCATAAATGATGTTACTGAATAAGCTGTATTGTCACTTTCCTTTAGGATTTTGGTATATATCAAAATAAACGTTTTCGTGAATAAAATATGGTCATTAATAAATTGGGAAAATAGTTTACCATATCTTAGTAAAATATTCATAAGGGTTTCCAAAGTTTCTATATCCGCCAGTAATTGATGATAGACGATAAATTCCACCCACTTATAAAAATGATGGAAGACATCGAAATGAATACAAAAGAAATTAAAATTCTTCATCAGTGTTTGTTTGTTAACAACTTCTAACTCCCCACCACAAATTAGACCTAAATACCACTCAGCCATCATTATCTTGATGCTATATGGTTGTTCTGACATATCTAATTCTTCTGAATCCAATATCTTCTGTTTCAGTTCATCCGTAACCGACAATAATTGATCAAAATTATACTTTTCATAGAATGTGGCATCATATTCAATGACATTTCTCAGAACCATATTGTATTGACTTTTCATTAGGAAAGATATCTTTAAATTTATCAATGCATCGCAATGGAAAAATTTATCATTGGATTCAGGCAAATATAACACACCTGAACTAATTAACTTCCTAATATACGTAGGAACCTTAACAATTCCATATGTGATTAGCATGTTTAGAAGCTTGTATAGTGATGGTAATGATACAAATGTTGAACGTTTCTGTTCTGAATATTTGGAGATTTGGAAAACAACCGACCAAATAATATCTTCAACGACATATTCTTGTAATCCTTCCACGGAACTAATTGTTAACAGTAAAATTTTAGCAACTAACTGAGTACCTTCATATCTACAAGCTCTAGATGGATGAATAACCCATAATATCAATTGTACAATTTGAGAAACATTTTGAATTTCCCTATCAACAAAAGAGGCCCAATCAAAATCAATAGGATTATCATCTAATTTTTCAGTCAATTCAAAATCAATACAATTTAGTTTTATGAATTCAATTTTAGATTCATCATTGGATGTATTAGTACCAGATTCATCTTCAGGTGTATGTGATCGAGAAGTATAGTGTAATTTAAGCGACTCATTCCTGTAACTGATTAATTCTAATTTCTTTTTAACTTCAGCTACCATCTCAGGTGTATCGTTTAACTGATTAGTGATTTCATAAAGACACGGTTTGTAAAGATCCCAACTAGAGGTTGGAAATAAAAATACTTCAAGTAACTGTCTTTGAAACAAATCGCAAATTAATCTTCTTATAACCGCCAATATGGATTCTTTTATTTTGTTGTTCTTCTTCACATCATTTATAATATATTTTTCATCATTAATCATTGATTTGTTATGAGAGACAGCAATGTACTTGTGTAGTAATGTATCCGATATTTTAGTTACTAAAAACATTGGCTGTGCTGAAGGTGCTGATTCATTGACATTTGATATATCATGCCAGAATAGTGATAGTATATGTAGACTTAATGGTAAATATTCGAAAATCTCAATTTTTGAAATGAATTCCACTAACCAATGCAATAAAATATCCTTATTAATAAGCTCTAAAGTATAACAATTTCCTAGTAACTTTAAGAAATAGTAAATTTCTCTCTTCCAAACTTTTAACTTAGCAGCATCATTATAATATTGAGACATTTCAAATACTAATTTTTCTAACATGAATATAAAATTTTCTGTCCATTCTTTCAACAATTGGGAATTTATTTCCTTTGAGTTTAGATGTTTAGTAGATAATGCCTTCCATTCCATTGAATAGCAACATTTTAGTAACCAAATAGCTCTCTTTAATGGGATCTGCCTCATACAACATTGTTCTAGTACCTGCCTCCTTTTCAATCCATGAGGTATAAATTTGGATATCTTTGTTAATGATGCATACGGTGAACTCAGTTCTTGTAACCATTGATCTTTCCTCTGATCTGTTAATGTGACCCTATTTGGCAATTGGAAACCAGGACCACTCAATAAACTAAATAGCTGATGCTGAGTCGATGAAGAAGATGGATCATTATTCCCATATGGTATCTTGTTTATTTCCTTCTCACGTATTTGAAGCACCTGTGAGAACTGTTCAGCTAAATGATTGGAAAGTTTTGGCAACGACTCTTGTAACGATGATCTAGCAGATATACTTTCAAAATTAACCTTGGGAGTGGTATAATAACCTTTAGAAACAAAATTTATCATAATATCATCCTCTGACTTAGTATGCCTCCAAGGATCAAAATCAGGATATGTCATTTCCTTATTATTGGCATTATTACCATCATTACTATTTTCATCCTTTTTGTTAATATAAGGATGCAATTCATCTGGTGGAACCAGAACATATTTAGTAGGACTCATTACCACTCTACAATCTGATCCTGCTCAACACAATATTTAATATGTAGACTTTTAGACCCTGCAAACTCTTTATACTTGCTCAGTATACCATCAAACATTTTTATAGGGTCTGTTAATTTATCTTAACTGCCAAGAATTTTTCATTAGTTTTATATAGTGAAAATTTAATGTATATGTAACTATAACTTGATACTATGAAGAACAAGACAATTTGATACTTTCAGGTGATATCTGTTCAGACTTATCGAATTGAGCTTGTTCAGTATTGTAATAATGAATTTCTAATGATCATTATGCAGAAATCTCTACATTTATATATATATATATAAGCGTGCGTATATATATCTTATCTATCTCTCTATAATACAAATTGATGCAAATTGCCTAAAATGATAAGAGTGGTAAAGGTAAGAAATCAATCTAATTAGGTTTGTTAAGGCTGATTTCGATGACATTGTTGAGTTGATTGTCTATTTTCTGTTGGTATCCACTTTTTCTTTTAATGAGTTTAGACATTCTTTGTAAATACTTTCGGTTTCTGGATCGACGGTTAATAATGGCAGAACCTGGGCTTCTTCCTCTTGTCCTTCATCTTTTTGATTCTGTTGATCATGTTGTCCCCACACTTGTGGTTGACATCCATCGATGTCTCTACTGATATCATTGTCTATATGTGTAGCCCAGAAAGTTCTTTCACCTTTACCTATCAGCATGTTATAAGCGGTACCTTTCGACTGAGCTCTGGCAGTTCTACCACAACGATGGATATACTGTTGAGAAGAGATTGGGACGTCATAGTTCAATACATCTGTGATGTCGTTGATATCGACACCTCTCGACATCACATCGGTGGTGATTAACACTTGTACCTTGGATGTATTGTTATTTGAAGCAAATTCGTTGACTATTCTTCTGTTCTCGGCTTTAGTGTTGTTGGAATTGACTGAGTTGATGTCAAATTGCGATCCTAGCTTGTGCTCAATCATGATGGATAGAAGTGAGGCTAGTCTCAACGAGCTTTCATTTGATTTCACAAACACTAGCATCTTTGAACCATTTATCTCAGATAATAGACGTAATAAGAATAAAGGTTTGTATGAAGTTTTAGCAGTTGGGATATGCAAGTTGTATTCTTGTAACATTCTTGGTAAATGATAAAGTTTGACAGAATCCATGACAAACAGTTTAGGGTTGTAAAATTGTAATCCATGAAGTTTTTCTGTATTTGTAGTTAAAGTAGCACTGAACACCATTTTAACGATATTACCTGGCATGTGGTCCTGTTTATCAGTTTTCAATTTATTCAATAACTCGTTACACCAATTTTGGAATGATTGATTCAATAGACGATCTGCTTCATCTAATACTAAGAATTTCAGGTTTCTCAAATTAACCGCACCACTCTGTAAATGATCAACTAATCTACCAGGAGTCGTAATTAAAATATCTGGTTCATTTTGTAGCAGTTTCTTATTTTCTTCTTTCAAGGAGTTTTCCAACTTTGAGATGCTTACTATCAGACTGGTCCCCTGTGCCAGATTGTTAAACGTTTCGTAAACTTGGTTAATCAATAGCTTTGTAGGCACAATAACCAATGCTCTTAGTTTATTGACAGTACGTTTAGATAAAATTTGTAAGATCGGTATAGAGTATGCCAACGTCTTACCTGAACCAGTAGAGGCATTCACCAATACGTCACCTACTCTTCTAGTAAAATTCTTTTTGGTAATATTATATGAGAAGTTCAAAGTAGGTAATAAAGTTTCCAATAATATGGATTGGATTGGGAAAGTATCAGTAGAGAAATTTTGTTGTATATTCTTCAATAGTTTTGGATCTATCTGGTCCTCAAAATCTGAGAATTTTCTCACCATTGAGCTATCATAATGAATAGTTTCGGTGTTTAACCACGCTGCTGATTTATATTGAGAAACAGCGGCAGGTGCAACTGCAGATTCCTTCACCTTTGCAGGTTGAGGAATTCTTTCCAGATTATGAGATTCCACTATATTTTCATCATTAACCTCTTCATTCTCATTTACCAAACTCTCTGAGTCCATTTTATCTTGTAAAGCAAGAGTCTGCTGGAACCTGGACATAACTGAATTGTGTTTATCAGGATGATCAGAGGCCGCATCAACTTCACCTTCTTCTGCCTCCTCATCATCATCTCCACTAGACTCATCGTCGACATCCATACTATCCTCATCAGCAACCTCCTCTTTCTCTTTCTCTTCCTCGTCCTCACTTGATTCTGTTTCCTCTTCACTTGATTCGTCCTCCTCATCAGATTTCGATCTCTTCAAAGGAATAACCTTCTTTGGAGCCTCATCTTCAACAGACTCCTCCACTAACTGACTGGGATCAAATCTAACTGCAAACATACCAACCTCACTGGTCTTCTTATACCATAAAACTTCTTTTAAATGCCCATCTTATCCCATCTCATCTCATCGATACCTCTTAACATTTTAAATATCTTGAAATTTTTCACTTTAAGAGCTTAACTGAAAATTTTCCCATATATTAAGAACTTGATCATAAGAGGACAACAATTGAGATAAAAGAGATCTTTACTGTTCCTAAGCAAGCCTATCTATCATTGGTATTGATTCGTTGCTAGTGTATGAGTAAGATTGTTGAAGATGATTCCAAGTTTAAGAGTTTTAGCACGTTCAGCTTGGAAGGGTCCTAATATTGTTCCCTTACCTATAAGAGAAGCTATGGCTAAAGGTACACCAATTAGAACTAATGCTAGAAGTGCTACTATTCTTCCTCAGTTTGTTGGATTGAAGTTTCAAGTTCATAATGGTAAGGATTACGTTGCTTTTGAAGTGACTGAGGATATGGTTGGGAACAAATTGGGACAGTTTGTTCCAACAAGAAAGAGATTTAGATATACTCAAACTAAGAATAAATAGTATTCCTTCCAGGGTTTGGTTGGATCTTGTAAATATGGCATTGATATTCTATGTGTGACGGTTGCAAATATGTGTAGTTTTTATATTCAAGTTTGAATTTAAAAAGGGATTAACATGAATATATAGTTAAATAAAATATAATATAAAATAAAATAAAATAATATACTATAATATAATAAATTGAAATGTATAAGAAAAATAGAGATCAAGTGTGTTTCCTGTGGATATGTGGATAACATACTTAGGATGAATTTAACAATTTATTCTCTCTTGATGCACCGGATCTATCAATTGCAGGCCAATTCCCCCAGTTTGGTAGACGAAGTACAAGACAAGTAGCATTATCAGCATGTCTACCAGCAACAGCCATAATGAATTTAATAACTTCTTCCGAAACATACTGAGGAGATGCTGTTTTCAATCCACGTAAGTTGACGGTTGAAGTTATTAGGTCTACTATCTCTTGGTCAGATAAAATGTTCGTTACACCATCTGTAACTAACACGACAAAACATTCATCACCACCAAATTGTAACTTGGATTTTTCAGTATATGGTAAACGTCGTGTAGAGCCTACAAGATATGAATAAATATCAGGTTCACCAGTTAAACCTTCTGGTTTCCCAACGAGGTCGCCAAATGATCTTGTGTTTGCAAAATTGTTCAGGAATCTCACGTCTCCAAAGGAATCCTCTTCCAGCAAGGAATCCTCTTTAGTGGTTGATTCTAATCTCTTGGACTCTCGTCTTGATGTTGGTGAGTGTATCTTAGTTAAACTATGTGCTATACCATTTGAATCACATAGTATAATCTTTGAATCACCTACTTGAGTTACCACCAATTTCAAAAGACCATTTGCATCTACAAAAAAACTTTCATCCAATAGATTGTCTTCTTGGATATAAGAAGATACAAAGATTGAAGATGCGGTTGAACCCCCAGGATACAGTTTTGCACGATCTATTAATGGCATTTCTGTACTGTCTTCAAAACCACAGCACTTCAAGAAATCGAACTTAAGGAACGAATAGTATATTCTCAATCTTTCCTGTTCGCTCAAAAGAGCAGTCTTGTCTATTATATTACCATATGAATCAAAAATCATTCTTGAACCTGAATTATCGGAACCAAAGAGTACTTGCTCCTGTTTAGTATTGCAACGTTTAATAAATTTATCATAGAAATTGAACCTATTCTCATAAACATTTTCCCAATAAGGGCCACCAATTTTGTCTTTATAATCCAACAGTAACTGGTAGAACTCTGATATATCTGAGAATCCAGTTGAAACTTCCTTATGGAGATTCTCAGCTAGTAATTTTGAGACCCTATCTCCACCGTGGCCATCGAACACAGACATGTTTAAAACAGATCTGTAGTTTGCAGGATCCAATGGTAATGGGCCCACACCTCTATTTAATAATATCTCTTGTTCGACAGATGGTAATTTTAGCATATTGATTGAGTAGGTGTCATCATTGTAACGACGATTGATCCTACTTGTAGAATGACCGATAAGACTTGGGAACTTGTGCAATTGGACTCGAAGCAATAAATTTGAATGATCTTGGACACTTTTAACATTTTTAGTAGCAGACTTCTTAAAATTATTCCATAACGAAGCAGGTCTTATATGGATATACGATTGAGACGTAGCCATTGGGGCATCTCAATATGGCAGTGCCCTGTTGGATTGGGTATACTGTACAATAATAAGAAGGTGAGCAATACAAAAATATACAAAACATCTATATATATATATATATTTATGATAAAGTTTCTTGATGGGATGGCTGTTTAAATTAACGTTGGATGTATATCTGGGCTCACTTCAGTTTAGTTGATTGGGATTCGGTTTCGAGGTTGTTCTCCTGTTGGATGAGGTCTTGGGAAAGGTGTGTTGCTGTGGTGATGCAGCGGGCGCTAGCAGAGGAAAGTGACAACATCGGACATAAATAATGAACTAACTAGTGCAATATAGAGGATTAATGTAAGTGTGTCGTTGGAGATTGGTGGTCGACCATATTTACAAAGTATCTCTCATTGTTTCCCCTGTGTTTGGACAGATAATACGTGAATATAGCAGTATCGCATGTATACTTACGACAGGTTGGTCTTGGCAATTGAGGGTAGTCCTGGTGATGTGGTGCAAACCAAAACCAAAACCAAAACTTTCAATGACAGAAATTGAAGGAATTATGACATTGAACTGGATGGGCAAACTGGAGTATCCAATGGTTGGTTAATGAATTGACAATGGTATAATGTATAAAGAAAGAAACCAAAAAATAAAATATAAAATTTAAATATTATGTAGTCACAAGAGTATTTAAAGAAACCTAAAATGATAGTTAACTAACTAAATATTATTCATGAAACCCAAGTCGTGACCAAAATAGAAAGATAGCCAAGGTAATTATTCCCAATAACACAATCACCATTAAGTATAATATAATATAACTATCAATGAACTGTTACGCTACAGACGACAGCATTAACTGTCACTTCCCAGAGCTCCCAACAATCTGAAATCACGTGCTTTCACATCACACCCAACGAACTATCTCAAAGCCAAAAAAATGTTCGTCAAATTCAAATTCGAATCTATAAGAAACAGGAGCCATCTACATTAACAACAGAGGTTTGGTACTAATGAAGAGAAGTTATTGTTTCAATGGTTTGGGTTGGATTGGATTGGATAGGATTGGATAGGATTGGATAGGATAGGATAGGGAACGGATACAAGAGGTTTGTTAAAGATGATGTCGTTAAGAAGTGTGTGGTCCACTGGCTCTGTTGTTTCTAGAGTGCTGGGTTTCGGGGCTGCCAAACCGTTTAGCACTGCTTCAATTGCATATGCTACTTTAAACCAGATCAAAAGAGGTTCTGGTCCTCCAGGTCGTAGTAGAGTGTCTATGGCTCCAGATTTGGATAACTGTCCTATTAGAAAAGGTGTTGTGTTGCGTGTTATGGTCTTGAAGCCTAAGAAACCTAATTCCGCTCAACGTAAAGCTGCCAGAGTGAGACTAACTAATGGTAACGTGGTTTCTGCTTATATTCCAGGTGAAGGTCACAACGCTCAAGAACATAGTATTGTGTATGTCAGAGGTGGCCGTTGTCAGGATCTTCCCGGTGTCAAGTACCATTTGGTCAGAGGTGCTGGTGATTTAAGTGGTGTCGTGAATAGAATCAGCTCCCGTTCCAAATATGGTGCCAAAAAACCAACTAAGGAATAGACGATCTGGCTACGACAGTAACGGCCCGCATCACATTTCACCATAAAATACTATTCCGTATAATAATATCATTATATAAATTCACATTAATATAAATATATATATATATATATATGTATATATAGGCACTTGTAAATACCAAAAGATATTCAATCGTATTCGAGTTTCTTCCCCACAGACAAAAGGTATGGATCAACAAACTGAAGTAGACACATGAATCAACAAACCGACAGTGATGATGCATCTGCCTTCCAATTGTACCTTCTAAACCACCTTGGTTGATCCACTTTTACCGGTATACCGGTATTATCCAGGGATCACATGACCAGAATTACCTTTCAAGAAGATTACCCGGAGTCACTAGCAACGACGAACAACGTCAACTCTTTTTGGAAGGACAAAGCTTTTAAGCAAACAAGATAAAAGAAAAAACTTTCATTAAAGAATACTATAAGATAATGGTTTTAAAGGTGATTTAGTAGAGGGATAGACCATCAAACTAGATTCAGCGAGTGATTAATTAGGTATATCTAATCTAAGGTAGTTTCCGATGTCATTTTTTGGTTTTGACACTAGTGGCCCTGCGTCTGGGAACGTCCATGGGTCATCCGGCAATTCTAATAAACCTTTAGATTTTGAAGATACTTATAGAGGCTTTGGTGAATACGAAAGAGAAGAGGACGATTATTTGAACGATGAGACTTTTGGTGCTGAAGTTGAATTTGGTACTGATTTCGATTTTGGGCATTCCAATTTAGGTGGTGGGGCATCTGGATCAAGAAGTGCCAATGTTTCTGGTCAGGGCGCAACAACTTCAGGATCGTATGCGACTAATTCAAGATCATATGCTGTAGCAGCTTCTTCTGCTCCTGTTCAACAACAACAACAACAACAGCAACCTATGGATACTAATTTGGATATGAGACCAATGGAGTCCTTGTGGGGCAATGAACCTGTTCAAAACATGTTGCCTCCACAACTACAACAACAACAGCCACAACAACAACAACAACAGCAACAACCATCACAACCACCACAACCACCACAACAACAACAGAATGTAATGCCTCAAGGCCCACTTCCTGGGGCTATCTCAATGGAAGAATTGGAAAGACAACAGCGTCAAATGCAGATATCTAACCAACAAACCTTTATCCAAGGCTATCCTCATCAACCTATACCACAAGGTAATGCGCAATTTGGTAATCAATACCAGATGAACATGCCTCCCGGTATTCCTGGACAATACCAACAAATGCCACCTCAAATGTTTCCACAACAACAACAAGGTCAACAACAACAATTTCCTCCTCAAATGTACCCTCAACAACAAATGAACTTTATGTCACAACAATTTCAACCACCTCAACCACATATGTTACAACAAAAACAACCACAACAGCCTCAACAACAAATGCAACAACCACAACAGCAAGCTCCACAACAACAGCCCGTGCAACAACAACCATCTCAGCAACAACAATTGCCTCCACAACAATTGCAACATGCTGATGTTGAATCATTGGCTTCCTCAGATGCTTCTCAAAAATACGCTTCCTCTTTACCAACTCCTCCACATCAACACTCCCCATTATACCAACAAAGAGAAGGTGTTAACCAAAATACCATGAGAGAATCTAACCGTCGTATGTCAAAAAGAGGTGAACCATTGTCCCCAGAGGAACAAAAAAGACTACAAATACGTCAAGCTAAAGTTGAAAAAATTCTGAAAAACGCTGGTTTAATGACCCCTCGTGACAAAGATTTCATTACACGTTACCAATTGTCTCAAATTGTTACTGAAGACCCTTACAATGAAGATTTTTATTACCAAGTCTACAAGATCATCCAAAGTGGTGGTATTGCTGGCAAGTCGAATAAAGATTTAATTGCTCGTGCTTACTTGGAACATTCAGGTCATAGATTGGGTGGTCGTTATAAGAGAGCTGATGTTGCCTTACAAAGAATGCAAAACCAAGTTGAAAAAGCTGTAACTGTAGCAAAGGAAAGACCTCAAAAGAATAAGGACCATTCAGATATTGCTCGTGAAGGTGTCTTGGGTAAAATTTCCTCTGCAATGAACAGTAAAGCTCCTCGTAGACAATTGCAAATTCCTTCTCCAAAGTCAGGTGAAGAAGAAGATGAAGAATTAAGTGGAAAACTATCGAATGCTTCAACTCCTGTTTTAGAAGAAGTTACCGAATCATTGAACAATGTTGGTATTAGTGAAAATTCCAGATCGAGAAGAAGATCTTCATACGCCTTTTCATCTGTTGATCAAAGCTCAGTTTTATCTCGTTCCGGTGGTAGAAAGTTTGTTTTATCTTTAATCGAATCTGTTTATGAAGTAGTTTTGGAATTAGAAGCACAGTTAAGAAGCGGCAAAACAACCGATAACTCTAGTCTATGGGAATCATTGCACATTGGCGATGAATCATTTGAAGTATGTCCTTTCATCTCTATGTTGTCCTTTGACAAAGGTGTAAAAATAATTCCAAGAATATTCAATTTCTTAGACAAACAACAAAAATTACAATTGTTGCAAACTTTCTTCAGTGAATTATCTCACTTGAATGTTATCATCATTAGTTCTTTCAAAACCAATCCATCCCCAACTGATTCACAACTAAAGAAAATTGAATTATTCCAAGCTGTCTTCTTGAAGATTATAGTTTCATTCCTATCATCCAGTGCCAACTTCATTGAAATCATGGGTCTATTGTTGCACTTAATCAGAAATAATAACGTTTCCTTTATTTCTACATCAAAACTTGGTTTGAATTTAATTACGATCCTAATTTCTCGTGCTGCATTAATCAAGCAAGATAGTAATAGAACTAACAGTCTATCTTCACCAGACATTCAAGCATGGAACGAAGTTTACGATAAACTATTCATCTCCTTGGAGACAAAATTATCCTTAGTTTTCCCTCCAAAGGACTACCAGGACAAAGTTGTAAAGGAAACCTCATCTTCTTTACCATCGTCATCATCATCAACCGGATCAAGCCCTCAACAATCTTCTCCTCAATATTACGATCAAGCTTACATATGGCAATTCCTAGCTTCTCTAGCATTGAGTGGTAAATTGAACCATCAAAGAATTATTATAGATGAAATTAGAGATGAAATCTTTGGCACAATCAATTCTGCTGAAGACTTAACAAAAGCTAACCCTCAAGACCAATCAGCACTATATAGAAGAGAAAAATTATACCAAGACTTGAACCTATTCTTAAATGTTATGGGTTTAGTTGCAAGAAATGGTGAAATCAGCGAATTAAAGTAATTTTGATCAGTCAATTCAATGGTTACTTTTATCTGTATAAGTATGTATATCTAATATAAAAAAAAATATTTGTTCATAGTCAAAGCTTACCTATCCTGGATCTATGAGTTCCAAGTGGTATGGTCACCTCATCAGCCAGTTTTTCTTCTTGAAGGTTTCTTAAAGGCAAAGAACGAATTTAAAGGGTTCTTCCCTTAAGAAAGATTTAAACTCTCTATATTAACCATAATTGATAAAATAACAGTCAGAAAAGAGGTTAAGGCATATGATAATGGAAGTTTCTAGTAGTTTAGGGTTTTCAGTTGCTGCTGTTGTTGATTATCTTCAAGAGTTGTATCCTTGTGCTGTTGAAACAGGTTGGGATGAGCAGAAGAATTGCGTGAAGAGTATTCTTAAAGTGAAAGATGAAGAGATAAAAGATGAAACTACCGGTGAAATTAAAGAGTATAGAGTACTTGTTTCTGGTATTGAGATAAGAGATGGTATTAACTGTTCTATTTTCATTTTTTTGGAAGATGAGCTGATTGCTCAAAGTATCTTTGAGTATAAGAGTGACTTTGATTTAACTGATAGTACTAGATATCCGTTAAAGTTTAATGAGTTCAAGAAAAATGGAGCAGCTTTAGTAGTAATCAGAGAGAGTTTAGTGAACAAATTGCATTTGAAGACTACCTTAAAGAAAAAGTTGCAAGAGACTATTTGTGAATTATCAGACACCGAAAGAGACAATGATTCATTAAAGAACAAAGGTTTAGAGAACCGGTTAAATACAGGTTCAAGTGTGCCCACCACTTCATCTGGGTTTAATAGACCTGATGATATGCCTAAATTCGAGGATGAGTACGAAGTCAACCAGCCAAGTAGTACGTCTAGGTTCCCTGGATTAAATTTAGGTCCTAACCATCCTCAAGGGTACGGAGACCCTGATCTATTTCCAATGGGACAAAGAAACATAGATTTAAACAATCCATTAATGATTCCACCCCATGGCCAACCTGGAAACACCACTGGCCAAGGTGGAATGATATTTGATCCTTCAAGATTGAACCCTGACGACAGTACAAGAAATAGAGGACCTGGCTATATACCAGGATCAAAATACGATGACCCATTTGGCAAACCAAGTGGATTTGGTAATAATCCAAATGGCTTTGGAGGAGGACCAAGTGGATTTGGGGGAGGAGGATTCATTTAACTCTGAAGATATATATATATAGAAGTATTTATTATTTTATTCTCTTTTGGTTAATTACGTATGATAAATATTTTAAATATTAATTTATGAGGTTAAAAATATAGCCCAAATCCAGAGATCAGAAACCAATCAACGGTTCCCTTTAACCCCAATGACACCTATATCCTAGAACCTACTCATATACATTTTCTATAACGTATATTTCAGTTTCCAGCCGTGTAGACCACAACAGTCTTGCCATCCTGCCTGTACACATTACAGTTGACGTCGTGATCCTGAAACAGACCATACCCTGAATCATCTAGCTTCACTCTAGACAACTCAACGACATCTTCAACTCGTTCTAATCCAATACCAGTAGATGCAACAATATTATTATTTTCATCAATGACAATAGTACCAAGAACATTGGGCAATGCCTCCTTAAGTACAAAATCACTCGAGGAATCCATTGTTGATCTCAAATTACAATAATTCCCCACTCACTGACCCACAAATTGCCAATGGTTCTAGTTATATCAACCTCTTTTTAATTAGAATTGGTTCCAAATATCTTTTAATATGAAGGTTATATATATATAAAGTAGTTACCGAAATTTGATGAAATATCAACTAGAAGAGAACTCTAACCACCAAAGGTTTAAGAGATTTGGTGAAGTTATTGAACAAATAGAGTGTTTAAGGTCAATTGGAAGGTCCAGTTGATGATTATTTGTATTTATTGAGTGTTTTTTTTTGTTTGGTTGTCTGGTTGTTCCTGGAGGGTATTCTAGATAGCGGTTTCTGCTTTAGTTAGAAGTTAATATAAGGCCAGGTTGATTCTGGATAAGAAATTAAAATAGGAATATGACAATTGTATCGATTGTAGGTACTATCCTAGTGGCGGTGGGGTCATTGGTGGTGATTAACCGATATTTCTCGTTTAAGTTGCATAAGAATACATACCCCGTAACGTTATCCTTGCTTTCGCTGAATATGATGATACTATTATCTACAACATATTTACTACCGTTGGATTTGTATTATAGTGCTACTAGTGGTTCAAGTTACGAAGATCCTGTTTCTAATAGCACTGTTTTATTGCAGAGAAGCACTGAATCTCTGACTAAATTATTACATACTAAATTGGATGCGGTACAGCATAATTATAGAATCATTTGGTTGATAATATATTGGTTAGAATTTGTTCTATGTTGGATAACAATCCCAATTTTGATATCATACGTTTCATTGAAATATTATGCCTCTAGAGTTGAAGTAAAAGAAAGAATTAAGAAAGCAATTTTCCAGAATATTAAATTTTACCTTATCTCTGCTGTAGGGATAATAATAGGAATAATTTATTTAATTGCAACTACAGGTCATGCAATTGGTGATTTGAAATCTTTGTTGATTTCTTTGGCTCATCTATATTCATTGAGCTATATGCTTCTTTTATTATCTTCAGGACTGATCTTATTGCCATCTCATTTGTTATCCCAAGGAAGATTACCTACGGAGGAATCAAATAATAGACTTTTCGTTGAATTAAGTAAAACTAACGATGATATGAACGATTCTCAACTAGTAATGAACGAGAATGCAACTATCATCTTACAAACGCCAGAGTTGAACAATGGCGATGTTACATTCAATGACGTACTTTCTAATTGTAAAATTGAAGTTCAATCGTTGCTTGCAGAGTTGAAGATTACAAATCCAAACTCAGTATTGCATTCACAGGCAAATATTGTTACTCTAGATAAACTGAACAGTGTCTACAACAAGTTCATTACCCAATATTACAATTTCCTGTATTATAGAGAACATTCGAATTCAATTATTCATACATTAGCACACGCAAATTCACCTTCAGTATCTAACTTAAAAAGATTAGTGATAATATTTTTTGGAATTATTTGTATGTTTCTATCCATTTTGGTGTTCTTCTTGGAATTAATACCAATAAGATGGGCTCATGGATGGTTATTTTTTGGTTCCAGGTGGTACAATTTCAGTTTACAGTTCATCATTTTATCTTATAATACCCTAGTTTCACTGTATGCAATGAGTAAATTTAAGTTCAGCAACTTCCATTTAATCCCAAATGGAAGAAGCAATCCTTCAAATGCATTATACTACTCTCTGTACTCAAGTAGATTGTTATTCCCCATTTGTTTCAACTTGATGAGTTTGATACCAACCAACAACGACACTATTGCTTCAAAAAGTAGTTTTGAAACTACTCTTTACTATGACTTAAAAATTATCCCATTGGTGAATATGTTAAATAGATATGCTCCAATCGTTTTCATGATATTAGTCCCAATTAGCTACCAATATGATCTCAAGCAAAAAGTGTTACTTAGAGTTTTAGGAGAGGAATATTATTATCAATTCTTCGGAATGATGTTGTATGAACCAGTTTCCTCACCATCAGAGGGTACTTCTGATCCTCTATCCTCAAATAATGAAAATCGTAGGAGAATGGACGAAGATTATGCATATTCTCTACAAGATGGTAGATACTTGTTTGAAAGAGCTTCAAGCAATTACAACATGTTTGATAGATCTTAAAGATAGTTTCCGGTAATAATAATATATAATATATTGGTACAATTATCCAGGTCCAACCTGTTTACCTTTCGTAAAGAGGTTGTCTGTAAAGACTGTTATATAACTAAGTATGTTTAGATATGTAAACCACAGACATTGATCAATGAGATAATAAAATGAATTGATTGAACGATTGATTGGGAAAAATAATAAAAACTAATGCTTATCATAGTGAATTAAAAGAATATAGACTTTAAGATAGCTTCGGACCGTAACCTAAAACCATCATAGAACAATAAAAATATCGAAATAAAAAGAATCACATAAGATTTATATCGATATGCAATCATAGGAAAGCAACTATTAAAATGACAGAAAATTAAAGTGACACCAGGTTTTGTATATTAAGTTCATATTTTATTTGTGATTAATTACTGTTCAGAAACACAGAAATTAAAACATTTAAATTATCTTCATCACTTATTCGAACGAAATTTGTAATCCTTTTTAATAACAGATACGTCAGTTAGTGCTTCATCATCAACAAACCACGAAACACGACCAGCAGCGCCTTCGTTGACTATACTACTTGGTAAACCCTTTTCTGGCCTTTCCATAATAGTCTTCAAAACAGGTGCCTTCGTTGAACCTTCAACTACGAAAGCTAATCTATGAGAATGACAAATAACCGGTATCGTCAAAGATATTCTTTCAGTTGGACCTGATGGAGCACCTGTCACTGGCACTACCCATGCTAATTTTTCACGTAAGTTTTCTTGGAAATTTGGGAATAAAGAAGCAATATGACCATCTGGAGCACAACCTAACAAAAATAGATCAAACATCGGTAGTTTTACAGAATCCCTACCTGCAAAACCTTTTATTAAAATTTTTTCATAGTCATCTGCACATTCCTGAGGATCTTTAATTAGAGATTCATTTATATGGAAAACATTTGGCTTGCCGTAGGCTTCAGTATCAATTTGATCTAAGATTTCTCTTTTAGCCAACCCAAAGTTACTATGTTCAGAATCGAAAGGTACCAATCTTTCATCAGCAAAATAAATATCCCATTTCCCCCACATTACATCCGTTCTTGATAAAAGACCCTTATGCAATACATGAATCAAAGAACCACCGGATAAGGCAATTTTAAATCTTACTTCACGTTTGGGTTTCTTTGAACTTTCTCGAGATACCCCAGAAACACTCTTTATCGAGACAGATCTCTGGACGTCCTTGAATTCCACCTCACTATTTACATTCAGACTACTAACTGACATCTTTCTATCTACAAGCTCTTTTGATAAAGCATTGTTCTGAGCATACACAACGTAGTCAGCTACAGCCTCAGCAACTTCAGAAAACTCATGGAAAGCATATATCTTGGGGACTGTTGTAGTCATTTCAAAACACAATCGTAATCTCTACACTCCCAGTTAAAATGTAACTCTATTATTGTCTAAAATATAGTAATTATAGGAGATCTATCAATATCTTGGATCAGAAAGTACCCTTATTAAGTTAAATGTAGCCTTTTCTTGTCAACTTTCTCAATTATTCACTTCAAAGGACCGTTCAAAAACAACAAACCATCCAATAACTTCAACAAAAATCAATTTACCACTCTTGTCAAACAATATATCACCTTTGTTCAACCTTTTGGATCATCTTGGAGTTACTTGAAACTTATATTCATTTGATGTGCAAAACCCTTTTAATTTATATATTTAGACATTACATTAATTAGACACTAATTATGCGATGCACGGGTGTCTTAACGAAATAATACATAATATATACCATGAATAGCTAAACCTTATACAACGACAACAATAACAACAACAAACAATTGGGTTGGAGGGGAGGAGAGTGACAACATCAAGACTGGGAATCTGTTGGCACCTACTTGGTGCTACCCTTTGTTCAATTTGGGGTTTTGGTGATCAAAGGAATTGAAAGCTTTTATATTTATGTTAAGAAACGAATATTAACAATATAACGATTAATCAAAAACCTGCAAAGCGCTATGCAATTTGATGTACATTTCATCCAATTCACCTTCCAATGATGATAATACAGTTATGGCACCGCCGGCGCCGATTTGCCATGAGTTACCGTTGTTGTAGGAATACATACATCTAATATTGACTGACCAATCACCATTATTATTTACAGACCAGTAGCCGGTGACACCACTATATACACCACGAACACCACCATTAACGTGTGGATTTAAATCTTGTTCAATCTCATTTTGTAACATTTCAACGGTAATCTTTTTAGGGGCACCTGTCATCGAACCTGCTGGTAATGAATGTTTGAAAACATCTAAACCTGAATATATTGCTCCAGATGGTGATGGTTTTGTTATACCGTAACCCTTCACGACACTGACAAGTTGATAAACAGTCTCATACTCTTCTACAGACATGAATTCTTCAACTCTAACATCATGGAGTAACTCATACAAATCATTTCTAATCAAATCTAAAATCATCATATTTTCACCAAATTCTTTTGGAGTTTTTAAAATCTCTGTAGCTTTATCAAGTGTCATATCTGATCCCTTCTTAACAGTGCCTTTAATTGGACGCAATTCACAAGTTTCATTGTCCCATTTGATGAATCTTTCAGGAGAAGTACTTAATAAACATAAAACATTGTCTTGATTATCATCAATAATGTCATCGAATTTAAAATAACTAGAGAATGGTGCTGGGTTTCTTTGTACAAGTGTTTGGAAAATTCTCCATGGATCAATTCTTTTTGAGGGAACAATTTTAGTTTGAGTAGTTAAACACATTTCATATGAATCACCTTTATGCATGTATTGCTGACACTTAGCGAATGCATCTGCGTAGTCACTCTTCTTAGGTATAGTAATATCAAATTTTACATCTTTTGGTAGTTCTTTGTTCCAACGAATGTCACAAATAGAATCATCTTTACTATTTGAGATATCTTCAATAATAGCTAAAATGTTTTTTGGGAATTTATTATTTAAGGAAATAGCATAAAGAGAACCAGTTCTATGATCTATAACAATTGAATTCTCGATAAAAACTAATTTGGCATCTGGTATTAATCTTTCTTGGGGATTTATTTTATTATATACAAAGTAACCCATCTCATAGCCCAATATACCCACTAGACCACCGATAAAAGGGATATCACTATGAATATTATCTATTTTAGGTTTCATAAAATCACCAATAGTATTCCAGAAATGAGATTTATCCTCCTTAATGACCTCAATCGAAGAGTTTTTAATATCGTTATGTAAAGCCTTGTTAAGAACGTTTGTAGTCAACGATGGATCTCTCCATTTGTGAACAGTGGTCTTGTGCAACTGATCATAATGTGTAAAGACTGTAGAATTTTCGTTTGGAAATGCTATTATCGACCATTCGCCTCTATTAGCATTTATAGTAGAAGACGCCATGATAAATTTAGCGTCTTCAATTAAATCTGATAATTTCAAAGTAATTTTGGGATCCTTAGGCACTGAGAATTCTTGTAATTTTAAACCAGAAGATTCATCACAATCGGACTCTTGATGCTCGGTATTATTGCCGTTGCAATTAATATTGGAAATGGGAGATCTATCAATACTTTTGTCAAGGGCGGTAATGTAACTCAAGTAGAGTTCTTCGTTTTCCTTCATGAATTTCGTCTTTGTCTGTTGTCTTTTTTTATTGATATTACTTTTATTAGCTATTTTAATGAAATTTCTAATCAATAAATCACCAAATTCAGAACAGCAAGATTCCGGATGATACTGGACACCGTACCAAGGTCTCCCCTCGATCTTTGCAGACATCAAGATCTCACCATTTTCATCAGTGGTACTAGCCAGAGGAATAACCTTGTCGTTAATCTTGGAGACATGCAAAGAATGGTATCTAGTCGATTTAAAAGTCGCAGGATGTCCCATAAACAAGTCATCACTGAAATCTTGCTTCAAATGTATATCGTAAACCTGACCATGTTTGATAGTCTGCAATTCATTCACTAACGCACTATGAGAGTAGCACATCGATTGGAACCCCAAACAAATACCAAATATTGGTACCTCTCTCAGTTCATCACAAAATAAACTATCAATAATACCAACATCTTTAGCCCCATTAATAGGATTCCCCGGCCCAGGACCAACAACAATACAATCAAACAAAACAACATACTTCAACAACTCACTCACATCACCAAACTTATCATTATGAATAATAACAACCTTGATCTCATCATATCCATCAACTTTCTGTTGTTCTATCAGCCTTACCACATTATAAGTAAAAGAATCGTAAGAATCAACAAATAAAACATGAAACACTCGAGAAACCGTCATCTGGAATAAATTGTAATCACTATAACACAATATCTGCCATCCAATGGCCATACCAACTCTTACCCAAACCTAAAAACAACTTCAAAACTCTTCTTGTTTAAAACCTTTTAATTCTTCAGATTTTCTTTTATATCTTTCTTACAAGAGCTCATCTCGAAATTAGCTGATAGTTGCATGAAGAGATGGTTAAGAGTGGAATTGATGTTTAATCAGTTTAGGTGATGGTGGGTGGTTTATGAGTTATTTGTTGGATAGGGGATGGGTTAATCATTGATTGTAGTGGGGTATATTTGCAAAATTGTATCTATCTATCTATTTATTTATCCTTTTATTTATCTATCTACCCAAGAATTATTATTTGATTGAATGAATACATTGAATTGAAAACCTGATGACTGTAAAGGAATGCGAGGATTGTGAGAAGAATTAGAGGAAGTATTCTACTCTTCTTGTAGCAGCTGATCTTGCTTGGTAAGCGTCTGAAAATATGTCGAGGTCGTTGTTCTTGGACATATTAATTAGATCTGTTTCTTTGTCAGTAGACGAGAATGGCAATGAGGATGAGGATGATGAGGATGACAGATGGAATGAATCAGATATAGTGTCGTTGCTGAAATAGTCTGAAATCAGTTTCTTGTTAGTTATGGAGTTTGATCCCATGTTCCCAGCTGGGTGGTTATTACCGTTAAGAAGTTTATTTTCTGGTGCTTCTTCAAAAACGTTAAAATAAAATTCATCTTTGCTGTACAATTCCAATATCGAGGCCTTGTTGCCGCATCTATAGCAGTAGTTAGGAGCCGACCACACTGTGGTTACTAGTCCATTGAAGTACACTTGGTATCCCTCATTACACAATTGATGTGCTCTATAGATTCTCTCCATATTGTTCAATTCCAAAAATTTTTCTACCACGCTTCTTCCAAAGGTGTAACCTGCACCTCTAGGGGAAACTTGGAAATGCTGTGTGGTCTCTTTGTAGAACTCTTCTCTATTTCCAGGGTTTGCAGACATGTTATGGTCCTCGGGATCTGACCAGACCAGGTCTGCTATTGCTCCATCATGAGGAATCTCCCTAAAACGGTCGATAATTTTAATCTGATCGATGGTCTGAACGTTTGGCGATAACCCACCGTGAACACAGAATAAACTGTCATCGATGATACAGCATAGAACCCAAATAATCAAATTAAATCCAAGTCAAATACTGCCCAAATCTTAGGAATACCCCACCGTATTTATTCAAACATTCTGTATAAAACCCATAACTCTGGGTAATCTGGCGAGACTCGTGGTTCCCTCGCAACAAATGTATTCTGTTGGGATACCTCAGCTTCAAACAGATCAACAACATGATGGTCTCTAAACTATACAGCCCCCTATCAACGTAGTCACCAAGAAACAAATAGTTGGTATCAGGCACAGGCCCACCAATCTGAAAAATCTCCAACAAATCATGAAACTGACCATGGATATCACCAACAACAGCAACAGGAGTGCTAATATAAACAACATTAGACTCATTCACCAACATTTCCTTCAACTTAAAACACAAGGCCTGAACTGTAGCCTCTGGTAGCAATTGACCCTTGTACAATATCTCTAAACACGCATCTAATTCCATCGTTACTGCACCTTTTCTAAAAGTTCAAAAGTAAAACCTCCAAATTAAAACCAGAATAATAAAATTAATCACCAATATAACACAATACACTCCTGTCTTGGTTCATTAACCTACCCTATCCATCACAACAACTCTATAAACATTGTAAAGTTCACTTGGTTTTATAGACATTTTTCATTAATATTTAAATATTTGGCATCCGATTTAAGATATTGAAAAGTTTCACTTGTGATAGTAACAAGAAGCAACTTTGTTTAAGGTGACTTTTGGTTGGTGAAAAGGTAGATAAGAAGCCCAGAAACAGTGTCAACAGAGTGTGTGATACCTTATCAGTATCATTGGGGTTGTTTTATTTAGGTTACTTTTGGTTTGAGGACGCAAGAGAGGCTTTTGCTGTAGCTTTAAAGGTTTCTAACAAGAGGAAAAACACACAATTATTTGAGGCAAATTTGTTTGTTGAAAGGAAACTTGGTATTTGTTGTAACAAGAGTTTTTGCAAAAGTAGTATCGATATAATATTATATTATCCATTAGATGCCTACTAGTCGAAATCCTTTATCCAGTGCCCATCCAGGTTTGAGTAATTCTGCTGCTTATCCTTATAAATCTGGTTCAAGAGAATTGAGAGATATCAATGGGGGCTTAATGGGCAATTCCAATTTGGTTTCAGATTTGATTCCACCTTCTGAATCCAAGAACTCGCCATTGGGAAATAAGCTGGAGCAGCAAGAAGCTGGTTACAGCAACAATGTAGAATTGACAAGCAGTAATCCGTCTGTTTTTAATAATGGTGTGAGAAATGAAGATCAAGATAAGTCTTCTTCACCTTCAAGGGCAAGAAGAAGTTCCGTAAGGAGACGGAGAAGTTCAATGGTTGTCTATAAAGATGAACCTTTTCAATATGAATATCAACATTCCAGTGGTTCCTCTGGAAATTCCAGTCGAAGACCATCTTTAGTACCTGCATATAATTCCGTTTCATCATTAAAAGTATTTTCTTCAAGACAATCTTCTCCTGCTAGAACTCCTGGCAGATCGAATACCTTGACTCCAGTTTTGGGTCCAAAACAAATAAGTCAGAATCAAGATATCGCAACACCTATTCCAACTTTGGTTTTACCGCCAGAATTAGCATCATTGAAGACTCAAAGTACTTCAAATTTCTCATTGTCACATCAAAGTCCTGAACATGCACCTGCTCAATCTGCTACTGCAAAAAGTTCTAGTACTACGGTGCAAAATACTCAACAAATGGCATCATCCTCAAGAATCTCATTAAACAATCTGGGATCATCAACTACACCAGTATCTAAAGTACAACAAAATTCATGGAATGAAAAACAATATATAGAAAAAATACAGAATTACGCTTCTCATGATTATTACACTAGAGGTATTGTAGCATCAACCACCAAAGAAGAAGATGCTGAGTTGGAGTTGGAGATGGATGATATGATTGGAAATAGCATTAACAATGACGATGATGTAGATTTCGGTACAAATTTTTTCACTGAATACAATAACCCAAGCAATTCAATACTAATGAGTTCAAAGTATCTTTTGCATAGATTAGAATGGTTGAAACATTCTGATCCTTCAAACATGACTGTGCGAGATGTGTTCAAAAATATAAATGGGAAATCTGAATTTGGTAAAGATGAATTAGCATCAAACTTTTCAAGTTTACCAATTGACAGCCAGAAATTACTATCTCAACTTTCGGAACATCCATTAGTCATTGAGAGATTTGAATGGCAAACAATGCTTTCAAATGTTCTGAGGGGTGATATTATCAAAAGTGAAAAATCAAAAATTGCTAGTCAAGTGAAACCTGCGGGACTGAATAGACAAATAAACCAAGATATTTGGTTAGAATTAAAATCTTGGATGAATGGTAAGAGTGTAGAGGATCAAAAGAAAGTATTAGAAAATCTAAGAAACTCTACTGATTCATTCTTCGAAGAGATTTTGCATTTTAAATTAGATGATGATCTGACATTTGAAGAAGCCGAATCGATTATTACTCCATTAATAAATAAACATTTCAAAATCATTAATTATTGGTGTAATTTAAAACAATTGTATGAAGACAAACCAATTACGAAAACTCCTGAATATAGCAATAAGATAGATGCATTGATAAGTTGGCTGAATTTTTATACTAATTTTGAATCTCAAATCAATTCTTTAAGGGAATGGGTTGGTAATAGAGATCTAGATGTAACTAAGGTAATGATGTCATCAAGTAATATAGAAGGGGTATATCATAACGGCAGGTCTTTTGCAGAACAAATAATGAACGAAAAAGGAATTGAAACTATATTCCAAAAGAAAATCTTCTTTCCATTGGCTCCCTGGATGTTAAAAGCAAAACTTTTCTTCTTTGACTATAGAGATATAATAGACTCATTAAATCTTTCCTATCCATATCAACAGATAGAACTTTTATTGATGTTTCCGATGAAATTAGTAAAGGAAGTTATATTGGTTAGATTAGAATACGCCAAACAAATCGAGAATCCAACTTTAATGATGATCGATGAAATGATCGATGATATTACTTCGTACATTAGACTTTCTGTTCAGTTGAAATATACAATTAATGAATACTGCATAGATTGGAATTTTGAAGTTGAAATAGATCCGACTTTTAATGACACGGTCATTAAAGCTATATCATATCTATTTACATTGTTAAATCTAAAATTATTAGACTCTCAGAAAATGTCTTTTAAAACATTTAAAGAACCAGATGAATTATTTAAATATTGGGATGAATTGAAAAACGTTGGACATTATATTGATGGTGCTGGTAAACTTATTGCACGTGAATTCAATAGATTATCATTAAGGCTATTGAACAGATTGCATTTATACACATTACAAGAACATATACAACATCCTACATGTCCTACTTCCATAGAGGCTGAAAAGTGGCTTTTGCAATTATTCGAAAATGTTGGTACAACGAAAAGAAAATTGAATAGATTTACTAATATTTTAGCTAAGTCTGTTCAAAACTCAATTAATTTTAAAATTGAAGACCATGATCTTCTTTTAGAACATTTAAAAAATGCTGGTTATTTTTTAATATATACAGGAGGGGAACTCGAACAAAATGGTTATTATTTGATTGGTAGTCCAGAATTGTTAGGTTGCAAAGATACTGAAATACTAAAAATACTTCAAAATTCTGATATTGGCTGTGATTTAATACCAAAACTAGAGATTAAAAACAGTTTAGCCTTATACAACGCATCTGATCGTGCTTTTAACCCATATTCAATAATTACACATGATTTTGGAGATGATGGCACATCTTACTATAATATTTTAAATGAAAATGAAAAGTTGAACACAAGACGAAATCCTAGAAATATTTCTGGAATATTTCATGACCCAGATAAAGAATTATTTTCATTAGAAAAGCAATTACAATCTCTAGGTTGTATTTTAGTTCTATCACCATCGGAACCAATGTTATGGGAAGGTGAGATGTACAATTTATCCGATGATTTCATCTTGAAATTAGATGAATTCAAAATAAAGGTTTCACCCAACCATCTAACAATGTTAAATCAGGGTTCTAGCCATTCCTTAACTTACCTATCTGATAAAATGTTACAATTGGCGGGGAACTGTATTTCTTTTGTTGAAAGAAAGTGTTCTTTTTCCTCTGTTGAAAATGGATTACAAAGGATAAATAAGGCATATTTTAGAATCACCTATAGTGTTTTGAACAACTTTCCAAAGGTTTTGAGTACATATCATAAAATCTGTCCCGGTGACGAATTGTTGAACAGTATTTTCTTATTTGCAAGAGATTTCGGTAGAAGTTTCTTACGAGTAAATGTTGCAACATATGCTAAAAAATCTGTTATTATTATGTTACTAATGAAAATAAGTATTACATGGTTATCATTTTTGGTGGAAAAGTGTGATCCTACAGATTTGAGAACCTTCCGTTGGTGTGTTCCTGCCATTGAATTTGCAATGCAGATAACATCTGGTTGGAATATCCTTGGTTTGGATGATAAACAATTTACAATGTTAAAACAAAAAATTGCAAGTAGTATGTCACTATTAATTTCCCACTTTGACGTTATGGGTGCCAGAGCCCTTGAAGCCGAAAGAACTCCACAACAGATAAGACCTCATATCGATATCGAAGATGATGTTGGAGATGATGACATGTTAATGATAAATTCACAAGTAAGAATGAGGGCAATAGAAGAATTAGAAAATCAAACTATTAGAAATCCACATCGGGTAGGGAAAGTTTTGGATGATACTGACAAAGACAATAAATATTTATTATCGTTAGCATCATCAATGTCGAACGTTTCAATCAAATGGCAAAAGAGACAATTTATAGGTTCTGGTACATTTGGAAATGTTTTTTCTGCTGTTAACTTAGGTAGTGGTGAAATATTAGCGGTAAAAGAAATTAAGATTCAAGACTCAAAGACAATGGAAAAAATCTTCCCACTCATTAAGGAGGAAATGTCAGTCTTAGAAATGTTAAACCATCCAAATATTGTCCAGTATTACGGTATCGAAGTACATAGAGATAAGGTTAATATATTTATGGAATTTTGTGAAGGTGGTTCCCTGGCAAGTTTGCTAGAACACGGAAGAATCGAAGATGAAATGGTGACACAAATGTACTCATTGCAATTACTAGAAGGTTTGGCTTACCTACACCAATCTGGTATTGTCCATCGTGACATTAAACCTGAAAACATTCTGTTAGATTTCAATGGTATTATCAAATATGTCGATTTTGGTGCAGCCAGGAAATTAGTTGAAAGTAATTCGAAATTCATTACGACTAGTAACAAATCGGATGCTGAAGATGACCAAGACACCACGAAGATGTCGTCTATAAAGAATGATGGAAATGGTGTTATGAATATGGTCGGAACTCCAATGTACATGGCTCCTGAAGCAATCACTGGTTCGCCAAGCAAAGGTAAATTCGGTGCTGATGATGTTTGGTCTCTAGGTTGTGTCGTCCTAGAGATGGTTACAGGTAAAAGACCTTGGGCAAACTTGGATAACGAATGGGCAATCATGTACCATGTAGCTGCAGGACATATCCCGCCACTACCTGCCAACGATGAACTATCAACAATAGGTTTTAAATTCTTAAGGAGATCTTTACAACAGAATCCATCCACGAGAGCGACTGCTGTAGAATTGTTGACTGATCCATGGATTGTAGAGATTCGTGAACTTGCATTCGGTACTCCAGATTCAGAAACCTCAGCAAACACCAGTCTGGGCGAAGCTGAACAACAGCAGAACTAGATGAACTACACATTATTTATACAAGTATATTTAGTTATATAGCCCCAAACCTATCATAGAAACATGGACTATTCATTATGTTAAACTTCGTCATTTGTGAAGGAATGAACAAGGTAGGTAATTCAATCTTTAATACAAACTTCACGTGATAAATATGTATATTTTCCATTCGCCGATTTTAATGAAAAAAAAAAGTTTCAAGATAAAAGAAAGCGATGAGATGAGATGAGATGAGATGACATCAGACGTTAAAAAAGTATTTAATATCTGAGATTGCTATTGATACAAGGTACCAAGAGGTCTAATTCAAGGTCAGGTAATTTAAACATGTCTACACTAATTCCACCTCCATCGAAGAAGCAAAAAAGAGAGGCTCAACAGCCAAGAGAAGTTGAACTGCCTTCAAATTTACCAAATGTTTCTATAAAATTCCAAGCGTTAGATTCTGGTGAGAATGTTGGCGGTGCTATTAGAGTTCCAGCTGGTATTACCGAAAAGCAGTTGGAAGAGTTATTGAATCAGTTGAATGGTACTTCTGATGATCCAGTTCCTTATACTTTTAGCGCAAATGTTACAACAAAAGATTCAGCAGACAAAAGTGTTGATATTATTGACAATTTATATTCAACTTTACTGAAACCTGGTTATAATACTACAGAAGATATTATTACTTTAGTATTTACACCTAGAGCTGTCTTCAAGGTTAAACCAGTTACAAGATCTTCTTCCGCTATTGCAGGTCATGGTTCTACGATTTTATGTTCTGCATTTGCTCCTCATACTAGTTCCAGGATGGTTACAGGTGCCGGTGACAATACAGCTAGAATTTGGGATTGTGATACTCAAACTCCAATGGCAACATTGACTGGCCATCACAATTGGGTTTTATGTGTCTCGTGGTCACCTGATGGAGAACTAATTGCAACTGGTTCTATGGATAACACTGTTAGACTATGGGAGTCAAAAACCGGTAAACCTTTTGGCGATGCTTTGAGAGGCCATGGTAAATGGATCACTTCTCTATCTTGGGAACCAATTCATTTGGTTACTCCAGGTGAACGACCAAGACTAGCTACCTCATCAAAAGACGGTACTATCAAGATTTGGGATACTACAAGAAGAGTCTGTACAATGACTTTAAGTGGTCACACTTCTTCAGTCTCTTGTGTTAAATGGGGTGGTCAAAACTTTTTATATAGTGGTTCTCATGATAAAACTGTTAGAGTTTGGGATATGAAAAACTCTGGTAGATGTATCAATATTTTGAAAAACCATGCCCATTGGGTCAACCATCTGTCATTATCAACTGACTATGCATTAAGAGTAGGTCCATTTGATTACACTGGTGAACAGCCTGCTACACCTGAAATAGCTAAAGCTAAAGCTTTAAAAAATTATGAAAAGGTTGCAAAGAGAAATGGTAAAGAAACTGAATTAATGGTTACTGCAAGTGATGATTTTACAATGTTTTTATGGGATCCTTTAAGAACTACAAAACCTATTGCCAGAATGACAGGCCATCAAAAATTAGTCAATCATGTGGCATTCAGTCCTGATGGTAGGCATATCGTATCTGCTTCTTTCGATAATTCCATCAAATTATGGGATAGCAGAGATGGTAAATTCATTACTACCTTCAGAGGTCATGTTGCTAGTGTATATCAAGTTGCATGGTCTTCTGATTGTAGACTACTAGTTTCTTGTTCCAAGGATACAACTTTGAAAGTTTGGGATATCAGAACAAGAAAGTTATCAGTTGACCTTCCAGGTCATAAAGACGAAGTTTACACCGTAGATTGGAGTGTTGATGGTAAAAGAGTTTGTAGTGGTGGTAAGGACAAAATGGTCAGAATTTGGACACACTAAAATGTATATTAGAATTGTAAAAGCATATAGAATATCCTAATGTAACATAGTTTTCAACTTAATATGAAATGCACTTATTTATCAATAAAAGATTTTACTTAATAAAGTATATATTTTCTGAAACATAATTTCTTCTCAGCAACCGATCATGATTCAATTTTGTTATTCTGATCCTTTAGAGGTACTCTTTTATAAGTATAAAGGAAATCATCATATTTAATCATATTTGCCATAAATGCAGAGAAATTCTTACTATTATCTTTGTTAATGAACCATTCCTTTAGAAGATCTGCTAAATATAATCCCTCTCTTGAGAAGGTATTGATTATGAACTTTAGATCGATACCACCAAACATCGTTGTTGTTTCAACCAGTTCCCAATGTTCTTCTGTTTTATTGAAAACAAACATTGACGGTGATTTTTCAGTAGTGATTAAATAATCAAACGATGGCCATAGTTCCTCTAGTTCCTGGACTGTTTCTGATTTATCATAAGTTACTCCATAAACTGATTTATCTAGTTCTCCAAATAATGTGACACCAGTCATACAAGCAGGAACACTCAAATGAACAGATACATTTGTAATGTTATTGTTTATAATCATTGAATTAAATGTCGCCAAGGCCTCCCCACCAGGATAGTTCATTTTTGAAACAAATAAGAACATCACTGATACGAAGAATGATAGTACTGGTGATAATGGCAATAGAGTCATAAATATTAATTTTGGAATAGAAGTAATACTGATATTTTCCCATAAATAAGCAGCAGCAACACTACCTGATAAAGTAATTGGAGGAATTGCATATATGATAAATCTCCATTCTTTATGTGGTTGAATTGAAAGAGCTAAAATATGGAAGTAAGCAGATAAAATAATAACCTTTAGGATATCAGGAGCCAATTTAAAACCTAACAAATTTAAAAACAAAATTGTTGGTGGTAGATATAACATTCTCAAATAATGAGTCAAGTATGCAAAATATGGTTCTGTACCCCATTTGGATGCCTGTCCATTAATTACATTGAATATAAATGAATCAATTTCAGGAACACACCATTCTTTCCAGAAATATGAATCAACGTATAATGAAATACCTATACCAATGAAAAAACCCATTGAACCAAACTTGGCAGCATTAAACAATGACACCTTTCTATAGATGATAGAGAATAAAGCTAATCCAACACCCATAGCACCAACCTCACTTCTGAAGATTACTGAAACAAAGGCACATAGACTAATTGCCCACTTATAGTTACCTAACAAAATCCACGAAATTACGACATTGGTTAAAGGCAATGTCAAGATAAAGTTTGGCAATGGTCTTGAACTGTAGTACATCAAATGAAAACCAGTAGAGATAAAGACTATAAACCATACACCCAAAGAGTTTGAAATATAAACGGTGGTCCTTCTTTGTTTCGAATCTTCTTCTTCTTTATCCCTAAACATAGCTTCAGCACAGGACTTTAAATAGACTAAAGCAATGGCATTAGTCAATCCAATGATACATCTCACTAACAGCTGTGTTTCAAAATCAGTTGGTGGTTTAGTACCACCATTAGCAATCGTTGAAACGAATACAAAAGGTTTAGTCAAATAAGCAATAATTAAAGGACCAACAAAAGACCTCTGCACAGCACCAGGAAACTTGAAATGATCATATTTACTCAAATCAAAGATACCATAAGTTAAAATATCATGTATAGCTTGGATAGAGAAACTTTCTTCAACCTTTGTATAAGGTGCTTGTATTAAATAAAATGAAATAGCAACGATGACTACGGAATCAATATAGGACCAACTCATCTTTCAAATCTACACATTCACTATCCTTGGACAACCTTGAGTTAGCAGCAAAATAGAACCAAGTCGATGATCTAATGCTTCATTTTATAGTCTTGAAGTTCAAACAATCTATTGTTTAAATATTTCGATTGATAAATGTCGAAACGGCTGTTATGGATTAGATATTGAATAAACTTGCGGTTGCTAAATTCTGGTAATGGAAATATATATAATATATACCTCATTGATGAAGCAAGTAAAAGGTATAAAACGAGGTTAAAGACTTTGGATAATGGACTGGTTACTATTTGCAAGATGTTAGTATCCTTTTGATTATCTGGTTTAAGTTTTATTCTGTTGAATAAAGTTGACTTCTGAGCGATACCAATTAATACATCAAATCTATTGAGTATAAAAACTATAAAAGGCTTATTTAAATATATGTTTGTATTTTATTCTAGCTCACCATGTAGGAAATAGGAATGGATTAACATTAATTACAAAAAATACAATCAAATTTATATTGAATAGCATGAAAGATTGAATTCATTTGAGAGAGTTAGAGATAATTTTTTCTTTTAATAAAACAAAAAAAAGGATAATTAATAAACAGTGGCATACACGTATAAACAAAGACTATGCCAGTGATAACATCTTTTTTCTTTTCGAATGAATTTCAATCCGATTAATCAGCTCTGATAGAGACGTTCTTAGATCTGTTCTTTAATTGTTTTCTGACCAATTTGATCAAGACCAAAACGGCAGCTAAACCGATGATAGCGTATAAAGCTTGAGTTGGTTGGATACCAAAGACGGTCTTGGCTTTCTTACCACCAGCCTTCTTAGACTTCTTTACTACCTTCTTCTTCTTAGAACCTTCATTTAACATTTCCTTCATGGTGATACCTTGAGATTTATCACCACCTTTGAATTTTTCTAATCTTTGAACATAACCGGTGTGTAGAGCTTCTGGTTCAGCTAATTTCAATTCGTTGACCAAGGAAGAAGTGATTTCTACATCCTTGACAGGTCTGTGGTAAGCACCAGTTTCGACATTTTGGACGTTGTCCAACAAACCTTCCAAACCGGAAACAACTTGACCAAAGACAACGTTACGGTTGTCCAATTCAGTAGCAGGTTCAACTTTAGTAGAAATGAAGAACTTACAGTTGTTAGAATCTGGACCGGTGTTAGCCATAGAAAGTCTACCTGGTCTGTCGTGCTTCAAGAAGAAGTTTTCATCTGGGAAACCAGGACCATGGACAGAGAAAGGACCAATTTCTGGGATAACGTCACCACCCAAAATCATACCATTTGGAACAACTTCGGTGAATTTAGTACCTTTGTAACCCAAAACCTTAATATCATCAGGATCTTGACCTTGAATTCTAGCCTTGACACCATTACCTAGAGAAGCAAAGTTAAATACAGTCTTTGGAACAACAGTACCATACAGATCGATCGTAATTTCTTGTTCTTTAGTCTTACCTGCAGATCTATCGAAATATCTGATAGTCATGAAAGCACGATGAGTAACAGGAGGATTTGGTTCATAAACTTTATCATAGTCCAAACCAGCAACGATTTGATTCAACATCAAAAAGGTTGAAATCAAAAACAAACAGTTCTTAAACCACATTGTATCAGTATGTCCTTATTTCTTTGATTAGCAGTATTATCTTTTGAAAAATTACTGGTCACAGATAAGCAAATTAACTTGTCAAATATCAGTTAGTACTCTTGCAAAAGGGGATGAATATATTCTTAAAGCAATCCTAACTCAAATAAGTATCAAGAAATATACTCTAATAACTCTCCTGGTGTTATTTCTTCCTAGTTGGCTTCAAAAGATAAAATATCCTATTATTGAAACTTTTCTATTTGCAATGCTAAATGGAAGAAAGTTTTCAATAAAAAGTTATGCCCACTAATCCAAAGGATTAAATATAACTAACCATTTAGAACTTTCGAATAACAGGTATACTGACTTTTCGAAACTAAATTAAATTAATTCGAATTGTTATTCACTAATTCCACTTGTTGGTCAGTTACTGGTCTATTAGGTGCTGTGTTGTCAATTAACATAAAATTTTTCAAGTTTCCACGTATGTTCTCCTCAGAAACCTCCGTGGCCACGCTGTTCATAATTTAAAATTGGGTTGTTCGTATCGAAAAAGTATCCGGGTAAACCCGACTTCATATAGGCTACAAATACCAATAGGACCAGACACAACCTAGACCCAAACCAGACCCAAACTCGACCAGAACAACTGAACTGTGTGGGCCAGGTAGAACTACAGCTGAGATAGAGGATACTGTTGTCGCCAAGAGTAGAGTAGTTTTGTATTATTTCTTTGGTATCTGTCTGTATTGGTAGGAATCCTCTGAGCCATCTGGGAATAGTGGAATTGGGTCTTACTACGTTGTCTCTCCATGTTAGGTTCTCTCTGTTTATTATAATATAATATATTGTATTGTATTGTATTGTATTGTATTGTATTGTATCGTATCGTATTGTATTGTATTTGGAAACATTAGTAGTGACGAAAGAAAGATAGACAACCAGACAGGGAAAGTGGGAAAACCGTCTGCGAGTGAATAAGCATAAAGTCTCTCTGTAATGGTGTGCTAAAAGGGTAATGCTCATAAACAGACAGACATTGTATTGCATAACTCTTGCGAAAAATGGAAAAAAAAAAAAATGAATACATGCAATTAAGTAAAATTGATTTGTACCTCTGTGTTTGGGTTATGGATAGACAGAGTGAAAACTCTATGCGTCAAGTATGAGAGTGGTTAATTCTTATTCTTTTTTTTTTTATTTGTTTGGTACAGGCATGTCTCCAGCCTCCATCTTACTTTAACTGGTTCCTTAGGCACTTTACTGTTTCCAGTTCTCTTAAATAATTTTAATCCCCTTCCATCTTCCTGTACTCAGTTGCTCTCTAAATATGGTAAAAATATTCTTCTGTTTCGAGAAGAGTAGATTAGATTAGATTAGATTAGATACGATGTGATGTGATGCGATGCGATGAGATTATATCAGTCTTTTGGTGAAAGTAGTGTATTCAGTACAAATTCCTACCCAATTACGGTGTAAACAACTACTCATGAGAGTCTTGTCATCGGTTGTCGTAGTGGATGGATCTTTAGGATTAGGATGCCATTTCTTTTCATTGGTTCTTGTAGTAATTGTAGTTCTATCTATCGATTTAGTTGTACTAGTATCCACTTTTTCAGATGATGATGATGTCGTTTGCTTCTTTGGCTTCTTTCCATGGGGCATGAAGTTCCAATTATAACAATCGACACATGGATCTGGTTCATGGCAAGTTGCTACTTTGTCATATTTGGTAAGAATTCCATCAATGACAGTATGGATTCGATGGTTTAACATGTTGACGTGCCAGCCTTTATCACGAACTACATCATACACACATTGTTTACCTGAGTGGCATCCTGTCTCCATCGCGTACCCTGCAATTGAACATGTAGAACTTGCCCCATTGCATGTACCCATATAAATTGGATCTGCTGTATGTCCGATATGCCATATACCTTCATCATAACTTGGTAAGCCAGGTGGAAATGGCAAATGTAATCTTTTGGCAGCAAGTAATTCACCGGGTGATTCAAAAGCTACTGTAGGTAAACCATATGTACGTCCTACTAAACTTGCTAATGCACCTCCTAAGGAATGTCCTGTCAACCAAATTGTAGCATGGGGGTACTGCCTCAAAGTATCTTTATATATATCCATTGCAGCTTGATAGTAATGGTCCTTTTCCTTAATGGCTTGTTCAAGACATGTTTCATCACATGTATAAGATTTCAAATAACAATCGCAGACAGTAGTCCAAAGATAACTTACTCTGGCACAACAGCATGAGAATAACAGATTATCGTTTAATTTATCGTTTCCAGTAGTTTCATCTTCTCCTGATCCAGGCAGACCTTGGGCACTGGTTCCTTTAATGGAAATTACAACTATATTTTCCAAATCATTAACGAATACATGCCCACGAATACCATTGCTTTCCCAGCCATAACCAGGAGTATCATTGCTATCCCAAGGCAAAGAAACATTTCTCCAATCATCTGTATATGGTAACCTAACATAAGCATTGGATGACATAAGTGCTAAAGAAACTACTGTATTTTTATCCGTTATATCTGGAACCACAACGACTTCACCGCCCTCAACCCAATCTATAGTAACTTTAGCTGCCATATCTGGAGATTCTCTAGCAAAATCCAAATATGGTTCTATAAAACTTGGATCTCTATCGACCATCCTATGCAATATTTGTTTATTCCCTTTAAGCCCAAATTTAAAATTGAATGGATTATCTGTAATAAATTGCTTGTCTGAAGTCCATAGCTCTCTTAATGGATCATCAGTATTCAATCCAACCGCATTGGCATTGAATTCGTCTAACTCCCTTTTAAAATATCTTCCAAACGCATCTTCGTTTTGTTTAGTAATATCCAACACTTCTTGCGTTCGATGACCTTTATCAACACCATGTCTATAAATATGCCTCAGAGTAAATGATCCTGACAGCATCTGTCCTTTATTTTCATTTCTAAACATAATAATACTCTTATCGACCAATATATCTGAATAAAAGTAAACTACTATCAATAATATCGTTCCCATCAATAACAGTATCCTATTACTATACCTTAACGACCTCCGTTTACTAGAAAACTTGGTATAATCATTAGAAATCATCTTATATAAACTTATGAATGTCAAATCACTTGTATTAACCCTTTCCAAGTGTCTCTTAGTTACTATCTAGTACTATTTATGATGATTGTATTGTTATAAACCCTGATAATCACTTTAAATATGAAGTTTTGATTCCGGAGGCCTTAATTAAGAGATGGATATCGACTTAATTTAATGTTATTATTTCAAGAGATGTTATTGATTAATTGGTTTATAATTCTACAAGTTGATGATATACAAGTAAACTGTATCTATCAGTTTATTATTTTGATGTCAGATGGTTATATGTTCGAATTTGAAGTTTTCAAATTTGTTATTGGATAAGATATCCCTAGATTGAATCAATCTTAAATCATTAATCTTTAAAGTTGAATTATTATTGATATCACCATCGACTATTCTGTTGTTGAAATGATTATAAGTTCTTTGTAAAATTGCTTGTGTTTGATTTAATGCTATATCTAGTTTTCTAGAAAGGGTTTCATTAGGATCTGTTGAGGCAATATTTGATTTAGTTATCATTTCATTCATAATTAAAGATGTGAATAGATCACCGCTGCCACTGAATTGTGCTGGAATCTTTGGTACTACATATCCACTAATATGCAATTGATTTGAGGTGTTGTTGGTGGTAGTGAATTCATCTCCAGCATAGCACGCTGCTGTAATGTATCCATTTTCTCTATAATTGATTTCAATACCTGTAACTACTATATTCTCAACTCTTGGATATAATTCATGAAAGATTACAAATGCCTGTCGTAACGATGATATGTCATTAATCTTCATAGAAGTAAGCATTTCCATTTCAAATTGATTGGGTGTAGTTAAATATATCTTGCTAGAAGATAAGATATTCTTGTAGGTTGTCTTGATACCTTCAGCCAAGTACATCTTCCCATTATCCCCCAAGACAGGATCTAAAATCCACTTTAAAGTATCACATATCTCACGCAATGAAGATATCTCTTCACCTAAGAACTCTAAACTTTTAATATCTGGAATATAACCAGTTATGATAGCATCGTATTGTATCTCTAAACCTGATATAAGTCCTTGTTGGAAAATATTACTGATATCTTTAGAATCAGTTTTAAACCCACTAAATTGACCATACCCTGGATGATTAGAATACTGAACAGTATTCAATGCATCTACATCCCAACCTTTGTATTGCAATGAAAAGGTTGATGCTTTATTACCAACGTATCCATGTACTACATGAGATTGAATAGAAAGAACTTTCTTAGTTCTAATTAGATGATTATCTAAATTTAACTTCTCAGATAACTCAACTGCCATTGTAATAGCATCTATATATTGGGTATCTATCTCTTTTATCGTCAATAAATGTTGATTCTAAAGAACTCGCAGTTTTTATAAAATAATCTATGACTCTAGCTGAATTCGATATCTTATAGTATTATTTATACAACAATGGAGGCATCGCCAAAGTGGAAAACTTAGTTAACCAAGTTTGGAATTCCATAGTAACCTTAAGGTCTGTAATATTGATGTAACAAGAATTGATAGTATATAGATAAATTGATAATTCTATACAATTATCTACTTCTAAATCCATATAATGATATAAAGACGGATTAATTTAGTGACTTTAAATTAAAAATATTGATGCTAATCGTTTATATCTATAACATATTCTTATATACAAATGCTCTAGTTACTGTCATTATCTGTGAGACTGATATCTATTGATGAATCTTCCTTGCTTAAATTTGTTTCATTATTATCTTTAATAAGAATCAAATTATCAGATTCAGCACTAGCTGAAATTGGTTCTTTTGATGATTCTATTTTATATAGCTTCTGCCTTGCTTCCTTCTTAAGTTCTTTAAATTCTTTATTGAACATTTTTATCCATTCTTTCCTATTGAATTGATCTGTTTTGAAGCTTTCCAATAATTTATGGTAGTTTAATGTGCTATTATTACTATTCTTAACTCTTTTCATCAAATTTGAAATAGTATTAACAGAAGATGATGGGGGTTTCCTTCTGTGATGCTTCCCAACTAACCAATTGTCTTTTCAGTTCAGATTCATCGACTGGATCCAAAGAATCACAGAAATTACTATTCCATAAAATCTCATAATGATTATAACGATCTATCATAGCCTGCTTAGTTCCAGCTGTTGGAAGACCCAAAGCTGACAGTTTCTGTCGAGTTTGACCTAATGACATTGAATTAAAGTTGACTTTCGGTAGCCTATTGTTGGTGATATTAGCAGATGACATTTCATATCTTTGTATAAATGAAGGTCTTTCCCTAGGAAGTATTGACAATGCTTCTTTATTTATCCTTGATGATTCACTTAATTTAATGCTTTCAGAACTCTTTGACTTACTAATCTCGACAGGAAGTTCGTCTAATTCTATCTTAGTTATGTCATTGTTTGTTTTTGGTTTAAGCGATTGATTTGTCAGACATTCATCAAGATGAGTTCTTTCTAAGAGTTGGATTGGGAAAAAATCTGAACAAATAGGACATTGAGCTAACTTATCATTAAATTTCTGTTTCCCAAGCTTCTGGGATTTAAGCATTGATTGAATATTGCTGGTCTTCTTGACAACTTTTTTCGCCTCTTTTTGTTCAACAAACTTGTTCTTGGAAGAAGAACCTGTTGCTATTATTTGCAGCTCATCATCTAACTTATCACTGTTATATTCCAACTCTATAATTGAAGCATCTCCATCTTCATTATCATTAGCTAACCTGTTTAATAGATCACTTCTTATAGTTTTATAAAATTCTACAATTTCATTAGTGAGAAACTCACTTCGAAGCATTGATTCTCTAACCTCATGCAAACATAATGGACATTTAGACTCAGAATTAACATATGAACGTATACATATAGAACAGAAGGTATGCCCACAAGGTGTTAACACAGGAATACGTAAAAAATCCTTACAGATGTGACATCTCAATAGCGTATCCAATTGAGAAAGATTAGGTATAGCACAGCTTAAAAAATCAGAAGGATCACTAACCTTTACATCCATCATAAATAAGAATTTCAATCTTATCTGGTTTAGTAACCAACTCTACCAAATGTAAAACTCTATCTTGTTGTTGTTCTTATAAATCGATGCCTTTCAACTTTTTTCAATGGATATTGAAATCGAGTAGAAATTCTAGATCAATAGACAAGAAGTGTCATATTAACCAAATTTATTGATAAAAAAAACAAATATCGATATTATTCATTAATACCAACAGGTTTATACTCCCTGTAGTCGATTAATTTATGAAATTATTATTTGAACGCAATTATATATCTATTATATATATAGATTACTTAATACTGTTACAATAGTTTTTTGACAAAATCCAACAATGTCTCAACTTTAATTATCAACGCTACTTATTGTCCATGTATTTTCAGAAGATATATTTGATTTGTTAAAATGACAAATACTATTCCAGTTCTTTAGAATACATGGCTTGTATATCCCAATTAATTATACAACCTCCCAATTTATAATAAATAAACCCAAAAATTTCTCCTATTTCATTCTAACTTTCGTAGTTGAATGAAATCTATTATTGATAAAAAAAAACCTAACATAGATCAACACCTATTTTAAATTACTATTTCGAATATTCATCAGAATGTGCATCTGATGGGTTTGTTTGAGCATTTTCAGTTGCTCTTTTCCAAACCGAATACACATCAACACCAAATAATCCACTTGCTGAAAGTTTTGATCTATCTGACTCTCTCATTAAATGTGGCATTGTTAGTGTCCCATCTGGGGATAATATCTTACTTGTATTATTATTTGCATTATTTGTAAATTTTACTGGTGTACCCATACCTTTAAATAATGGTGAGCAGTAAAAATCTTCGAATAGATTTGAAGGTGTTTGCCATTTTCTAAGTATTGCGCTGTCATCACGAGGAGTGGTTATAAAACGAACTGGTGTTTTATCTAAATTATCTGATATTTTTACTTTTGGTGTTTTCAGAAGATCTGTTACAATTGATTGTGATGCTGTTAATAATGTTGAAGATCCTAATTCTTCTTCATTTATAGATTCATTATCTTCTTGAGCTTCGAAGAAATTTCTATTATGTTCTTTAGTTGGTAAAGGTGAGGTTTCTTCGAAACTTGAATTAAATGAAGAAGTGTATCTTTTGAAATTTTGAGGTGATTTCAATAAATTTGCGGAAGAAATTGGATTGAAGGGATTACCAGAATTTTCGAATAATAAATTATTCTTATCATATACCCTTGGCAGTCCCAAAGTTGTGTGAAATCTTTTAAGATGACCCTGAGGAATTGCCAAGTTCCCATCAGAATTATTTTCCAAAGAACCTCCAGGAGAGAACTTATTTGCACTAAAAGTTGAATTAGAATGAATGGCAACCGATGGAGACAAACAGACAGGATAATCGGGAGTCGTAGTTACGTTGTTACCTCTAATTTCTTGAGGTTTAGGCTGAATTTGTTCACCGTCGATATCGAAAGGAGCGTAACCATTATTAAAAGCGTAATAATGTTCTTGTTCGCCATTCTTGTAATCTTCCGGTACTTCGCTATCGTTATAAACTTCAGTGCCAGGTTCGAAAAAATGTTCAATTGATTTTAAAGTTTCTCTAATATTCTCAAGAGAACGCGTTTCATTTTTAAAGAACCTTGACTCATAACCTACTTGAACTTCCCAAAAATGGCCTTTACCATCACCAGATTTTTCAGTTTTCACAAAGGCTTCATTTAATGACAAATTATGTCTAATAGAATTTTGCCAACCAGCATCTTTCTGCTTATAGTAAGGGAAATGTAAAGAAATCCAATTATAAATTTGTGACAAAGTTAATTTACCATCATCTGATTGTAAGATTGCCAAACTGATCAGAGTAGCATATGAATAAGGAGGTTTTTTATTAAGTTCACCTCTTGACTTTCTGGTAGCAAAAGTTTCTATCAATTCATCTAACGTCAAGTTACCATTTGAACGGGTACTACTTTCATTTTTCTGTTTCTTAGTCTTTGAATGAGTAATCGGAGAAGACATCTCTGGAGATAAAGGTTGACGGTGTGACTTATTCTTGTCACTTTTACTATTTCTAATTGTTGAATTTGGAGGAGTGATGATATCCTTTGTATCGACACTATCGCCGTCGTTCAAATCGCTGAAACTTCTCTTCACCATTGCAATAGGGGAGGAATCGGGTTGGCGTTGAACGTTTGTTGACAGATCCATCAAAGGATCAACACCGACAGGTTCCTGCAATACTGCAACTGTATTAATAACCTCACTCATCTACAAGGCGTGATGTGGTTGAGGAAGCGGAGAACCAAAAGGAGGAGGGGTAATGATACACTTAATTCAGTGAATGAAAAAGGAAACAAAACAGGATAAATTAGAACAAAACCAAGTGAAATAAAGCAAAAAAGAAAGAAATAGAAATCAAAAAAACAGAGAAGTGCCCTAAGTTTCTCACAATGCAAAACGTCTTATTAATACCTTGCCAGCCAGTTTGCTTTTTACGTTTCCACTGGAATCAAATCAATTAGAAGTAAGCTGTCTATGTAAAATATAAGGTCTGATCAGAAAATCCCACTGAATAAAAAATAAAAAATAATTTAAAAATCAAGCAGATCAGATCAAAAAAGCAAAACAGAATCCAAACCAAAGCTACCTCGACACAGACCCAAGATCAGAAACTACCCACATCATATATTGTCACTGGCACTTGAAATGATCTCTCTAGATTCATGTCTTTTTATATACAATTCACGTCAAAACTTTTCAGAGGAACGCGAAATGTCATCTTTTTTATTAAAAGAAATTATCGAAAATGCGACGCGTAAATTCCAAAAGAAAAAAATAATTAATTTCATTGAAGTTTCGTGTCATGCACCACTAATCTGACCATAAGAAGTTACATGAAAGTTGCAGATACCAATACCAATACGATGCAATACGATACGTTGCACTTAATAGATACATTACGATGCAATGCGGTATTGGTATTGGTATTGGTATACTAAAGTGGTCTGATAAGTGCTTTCTTTGATTTGTTATATTTATCTATAGTTGGAGGGGGAGTATGATAGGGACTAATTCAGTTTCTTTTATCCTGGGTCGTAGTCTAGTGGTTTTATTGGAAGTTTTTACTTGAAACGAAAATAGTGTTGGTAAATTCATTGTAGGGAGAGGTAAGTTTTAGGTATTGGAAGCTAGAACTTGTCGATGAAGAACTACTTCTTTGACATTTTGGGATTATAGAATGAGGCAGTTTCGAAAATATGGTATGTTCTTTTCGATGCCAATTAATTAATGTTTTGTTTCGTCTTGTTTTCTACTTTTCCTTTTAGCTTTTAATTTTAAATTTTCAGTCTGTGCTTGAACAACCGCTACAGCCACAGTGAACACATTGCTGGAATGTTACTTTATTCTCTTGTCTAGATGATTCGTTCTCGAGTTGAATTCTAGGCACTCTACATATACATGTTTTGCCCTGTATCGTTTCATCGGTTTGAATGCAACGGATACAACATAATTTTTCATAACCTTTTCTTTTCCACTTTGCAATAAGATATTTGTCTGCATATTTCTCCTTCAATAACCATTCATATAGGTCCCTGGAGATTGCTTTCCTTTTGTAAAATAAACTATACACGTATCTAGACCGTTCGTTGTTGATTCTCATAATCTCCCATTCGTTTTCCTTAGAATTGGCACTTAATTTGGACGTCTTCTTGTTTTGAATTTCTTTAAGTTGTATTTCAAATTCTCTTAGAGTTTCTTCGATTTTATCGAACCCATCAGGGGCCTTTCTTGTCCTATTTGTCTTGATTCTGGGCATTGCTACAACGTCCTTCCTATCCCACTTGCACTATATTCTTCTTCCTAACCTGTCAACTTCAGTACATGCTTATTGTATCCATCCATGTCTTTTTATATATGCATGAATATATTTTATTATATTGCATTTAAAAAAATTTTCGTTATGGGGAAAATGTTGCCTGAGAGATAAAATGGCCCTGTAGAATAGAGGAAACTTAGGTGATGTATTATATAAGATGAAGAGATGAGGTACTGTTGTTTGTATTACATTTAGAATACAATTATTATCATTACTATTAGGTTGAGTATATATTATACAAATTTTCTTAATTAGTTATAGTTTAGTCAGATTGTATTGTGTTTTTCAAATCTGAGCTAGGCCCCAAGTCTGGTCGAGATTTCAAAACTCTATTTGTATTTCTTGTACTGAGTAAATGGGGGCTTCAAAGTTGTTGTAATGCTCTTTGCATTTCTATATTCGCATTGATTACTGTATCAGTCTTTATCTCCACTGATAGGGGAGATAAAACGCTGGATGTCAGCTGGGTTAAATATTGTTGAGCTTGATACGAACACCTTTGGGCAATCTCTGGGGAGTATGAAGTTGCTGCTAGTGTAGCCATAGCATTACTGAAAGCTGTTGCTGCATATACAACGTTGTTGAAGTCCGAGTTAGAAACAATGAAATTATTCATGTGTGTGGCTAACTCAGTTGCAAATTTAGAGACATCTTCCTTTGTTGGACGTAGTTGTAGGTTATTGATTGATGCTTGTAATACAAAATCTAGAGTTTGTTGTGGTGAGCTTTGTGCACGAGGTAAGATCCTTAAGTGTTCTTGACGTAGTTGTGAATAAAGTTTAGAGATAGAATCACATTTATCTTGGACATTCTTCATATCTGTTTCTTTATAAGCCAATTGCTGTCTTAATCTATTTAATTCGGTTTCATTTTTTTGTAACTGATCATCGTATTTTTGTAAAAGATCTTGATTTTCTTGGATTTGTTGAACTAAATTACCAGTTTGATTGCTATTATTTTGCTGCATAGATGGTAATGAGGGTGTAGAGAAGCTTGCTTGAATCGAACCAGTAGGATTTAATGTCATGGAATTGGTAAATTGATTTGCTAGAGTAGTCATAGAAGCTGAATTGGCACCACCTGTATTATTGGAATTCATAAATGTTGTGGTTGGTCCTGTTGTTGTAGAGGTCATAAAAGTTGTTGGAGCCATGTTGGTTCCAGTTAATGCAGGATTATTCAAAGTACCAGTTTGGTTCATATATGGTAAATTAGCACCTCCGCTCAAACTAGTATTCATATACGCAGAATTAGCACCACCAGTAGACATTGGGTTCATCATAGATGGATTAGCTCCGCCAGTTAGCGATGCATTCATATAAGCATTATTCGCACCACCTGTTAACACTGGGTTCATCATATTGGTATTTGCACCACCTGTTAATACTGGGTTCATCATAGTAGCATTAGCACCACCTGTCAAGGAAGCATTAGTGTATGCAGTGTTAGCCCCACCAGTGAATGATGCATTCATATAAGCTGTATTGGCACCGCCAGTTAAAGCTGCGTTCATGTAAGCATTGTTTGCACCACCAGTTAAAGCTGCGTTCATGTAAGCATTGTTTGCACCACCAGTTAAAGCTGCGTTCATATAGGCATTATTTGCACCGCCAGTTAATACTGGATTCATCATAGTAGCATTAGCACCACCTGTCAAGGAAGCATTCATGTATGCAGTGTTGGCGGCAAGATCTGTAGTAACAGGAACAAAGAAACCGGTGGCTGCTGCTGTAAGGTTAGCACCACCTGTCATTGCAGCTGCTTGTGGGAAAGCATTGGCGGTAGACATTCTCTTTAATGGAGCAGTGGCAAGAGCAGTAGCAAAGTCAGGAACATTTGCAGGAGTAGCTAAAGGAGTGACGGAAGAAGAAGCTGGTGGACGTTGGGAAGCTTGTCTGCTAATCGATTGAGGAGTCATTGACCTTTGTTGGTTTGAGATAGCAGGTGAAGGTTCTCTTGCTAAATTTTTTGATGCGGAAGTAACAGACTCTAGTTTTGGAGCCATGCTTGGTGGATCCCTTGGTAATTTTGGAATAGTTACTAATGAGGACAAAGACTTGATAGAGGCACAATCGGCGTAAAATTCGAATAATCTTAAATGTTGTTCCATTACTTTTTCTTCAAGCATTTGAACAAGACCTTCATCATCCAATTGGGTGTAAATGGCTCTCAACATGGAGGTGATAAATTTATAAATACCATAAGATTCTGCAATTAGTGGGACCAACCCAGCTACTTTCAAATCCGCGGTATAACCTCTCTCAATGGAGGCGAAGATGTATTGTGCGAATTCATCTACCAAGTCCTGTAAAGCCATCAATTCCAGAATAGTCTCATAACCTCTATCCAAGTCAGAAACCGAGACCAAAGAGACGTATTCCTGGTACTCGAAAGTACCATTTCTGAAACCTTTATGGTGAGCATGGAAATCCAATTTCATAATTAAAAACTTTACATATTTGGCAATCAATTTCGCATAAGGAGAAGAACCACCGTGGACCCTGTACATGGACTTAATCCATTCTCTATTCTTGATACCGGCAATTAAAGCACTTGGATGACCTTCTTGAATAACCTTATGAATTAAAATAAGCATTTTAAATAATTGAATCTCATCATTCATATAATTGCCATTTTTCAAAATTTGGAAAAACTCCTTTGAAGAATGATGATCCCAAGTATACAGAATACAAGCTCTGACATGTTTTCTCTTAGGAGCCTCTTCATCAACCGTACAAGCTTTCTTTATAGCTCGTTGCAAATCGGATGAAGCTCTTGACATTTGGCAGTTTCACAGATATCAGTAAGCCCAAGTTGACGTTAATTGTTTGAAAAAAGTACCAAAGCTGTAACTAACTGTCACAATACCACACTTGATAGACCTTGTAAAAGAAGCAACAAATTACAATTAATTAAAAACAACCAAACTAAAACATATACATGTATATATATACATGTATGTATTAAAAGTAGGGTTCTCTTAACGAAATTGTATTCGAAAGGTTCTTCTTGTCTTGGTTGGTATTTGTCAATTTGGATATTTGATAGGGGCCGAATGTTCAGTAATAATGGTAATCGTTGGTAGTGATTAGTTTGGTAAGGTATGTTGGATGCTATAATTAACAATGGGATGGAGGAACCGTTAACGAGGAAGGCATTGGGATATAAGTTAGGTGAGCAGTTGCACTTTGCACTTTGCATGTTGAACGCTTGGGCATGTGTGTTTCTGCTGGAAGTCAAGAAACTTGTTTGAGGCTTAATGCTTCTGCAACAGGTCGAATCGCGATTGGGTGAAGGTTGGTGAGCATACTCGTATGGGAAGGCAGGGTAAGTAGATGTCTCGTGATGCGGAAACACACACACGCACTGATGAGTTCATTCAGCTGACTCACCTAGTGTCAACGACTAGTTCATGTATTCGTTATATATATGTCTTTGTTTCCCTCTATATACAACTCTAGGCCTGTTCAATTATTTTAACATACTGCCATAACAGCTCTCTCCCCTATGGCTTTTCAATTACCGTCACAGCCACACCATTAACGACTGCTGTCGTCCTGCTCATGTTCGAGGTACAGGATACATAAGAACCAATCAGTCGGTATCTTGAAACTAATGGTTTCGGAAACACCATGTATTGGTGTCTGTAACCTCTGTTTGGTCTCGTTGTTGTCTATCGCAACTTTTCATAGTGCTCACTATTCTATCGTTGATAGCGCCGTGTGCCTTTCTAGTATTTGGCCTACATTTCCCTTATTGGGTATCGCCGAGAATTTACTTACTATAAAGATTTCGAAATGGTTAAAGTGTATATGATAACTACATTGGCAATGTTTATTTAAACCACACAAGAGTCAGTCAGGTTAGGTTACTGAATACTGTGCTATTAGATATTTTTGGTCGAGAGGTATCTGGCAAGGTAGTTTTGGTGAGTGTTGTGTCTCTGTGAGTTAATTCTTTTTGGCACTGAACAGGGCAGGTTTATTTTTGTATGATAATAACAAATCTTAATAATGGCTACTTCAAAAAAGGATGAAAAACAAGGCGGTATTCATTTGAGATTGATATCTGTGGAGTTGAAAGAGGCCTCTATGGATTCCCCTGCTTTCAGAGCTTCGGTAAACTTCTTCCATACCAGAGTAGAGATCTTTGAAGATTTAATGCAGAAGAAACTAGACTTTCTAGATACAAAGTTTGCACCAGCTGCTGATAACTTCAGAAGGGTTTATGAAACTTTATTACCACATTTCTTACCTTCTCCCGTGATGCTAAGTAATGGGTTTATTTTGAATCAGTCTTTTACACCATTACTAGTGGATAATTTTAATAAGGATTACCATGAGTTCTCTGTTAAGTTGTTCCAACTAGTCATGGGAGATATTAATAATCATTCCAAGCTGGCAATGGGATTGGTCAACGATGCTATAGAACCTTATAAGCAAAAGAGAACTAACTTTACGTACTACCAATCGAAATATGATACAATGTTAGCAAATTTCCAATCTGTAGACATTTTACAAGGAGGTGCAAACTCTAACAGCATAATGGAAGATGCATTCCACTTGTTTGATATTAAAAAAAGTTATTTAGAGGCTTCGTTGGATTTAACTATCGCGATATCTTCTTTTAAACTGAGGATGGATAAGTTCTTAGCAGACACTTTACAAGTATTGAAATCTAAAAAATCATGGGTACAAGAAAATGAATTAAACAAGGCCGTCACTGGCAGTTTGACTGATTATCTTGATGTTTATGACGCATGGATTAAAAAATCAATAGTATCCACAAGCCAATTGACTGCGGATATGGAACATGTAAAAAAACAACTTTTGGAGTTTACAATTGCACGTTTTACTCCATCAAGAGAAATTGGAGACTATACTATTAAAGATATCAATGCTACAATTCTGGACTCCATAAAGTCTAGATCAGGGACTGGCTCCAGTCCTGAATTTGCAGGTTGGTTATATATGAAAACTTCTGTAGGTAAGCCAAGTAGAACAATTTGGGTCAGAAAGTGGTGTTTTGTTCAAAATTCTGTGTTTGGTGTATATTCTCTTTCTCCTTCGAAGACATACGTGGAGGAATCTGATAAGTTTGGTGTCTCGTTAATAGATGTCAGATTTGAATCATTTTCTCCAAGGAAATTCTGTTTCAATGTTCACATAAATAAAGAAAAAAAATCACATTATTCTATTGCCAATAAGACAGATAATATAGTATTGACCTTCCAAGCAGAAAATTTAAAGGAATTGAAAAGTTGGTTTACTACATTCAAGAATGCCAAAATTCTCGCAAATAGATTCCCAGAAACAAGTATTGGTCATTATCTTGCGACAAACGTATTCCCACCAAAATATTGTGAATTCGCCTGTAGTTCAACAACTTCAAGTGACAGTATGATTACCACAACTTCAATAGAAACAGCAAGCCTGTTAAAAATGTTAAATGCTCAACTTACGGAATATGATTCACTGGCAATTCTGAATGATGAACGTAGTTTAGAACCCATATACAATTACAACATGATTGTCACTCCCATAACAACTAAGTTTACCCAACTAGCATTACTGGAAAGTTTGTTTTCTACTACAAATTTTATCCCTCAGGTATCAATTGTTAATATCTGGGGTACAACAAATTGGTCAGATTACTCAGTTACTAATTCTTCAGAGAAACAAGAAGAACATGAAAATATGTTCAAACCAATACCATCTGCTATACTAAGGGAGACACCTACTTTCCCAGAGAGTTATTCAGAAAAGGCCAGAATAGTTGACGCCCAATTCAAGACCATCTTTTATTCTTTTAATATTGACCATATAAAACCCAAGGACGAGATTGTATTGTTTTCATATAGAAGTTTCTGGTATCCAAATGACAAACAATCGTTTTCTACTATTGTATTTATTACTCCTAATTATGTTTACAGTTATATGAATACAATGGGTTTTGTATGCCTGACTCGTAAGAACTTAAATTCAGTAGTTGGTATGGATAGGGATAAATATGATAAACACTTATTAAACATATATAACTTTGATGGATCAAGCTCAAAGGCATATGTTTATTTTGATGAAATTGATGTAATTGAAGCTAAGGTGAAATTCTTGTTGGAGAATAAATTGGTAATGCATCCGATGACAGGAAACGAATTACTTAATAAATTGTCAGAAATAGAGCAAAAAGCATTGCGTGCAGATACTACGATAGCACCCAGTTTTCAAACTGACTTTGCTGAAGATTCCATGTATAGCTCAGCTGGTACTGAAGTTAATTTGATAAGATTGCTTGAGAAATTTGACAAAGAATACACTGTTGGCTATAGACATGTTTATGATTTTTCAAGTAAAGTTATTTTACACATACTATATGGTGATCATTCTGAAGCATTCAATCATTCTGTATTATTAGCAGAACATGATAGCAAATTTAATATGAATTTATGTTGGATAGAAGATAAGACTAAAGATGGAAAGGTTCAATTAACAAGAAAGATTATTTTTCAATTAAAAATGAAATTCAAGGTTCATCCTGACAATCCACTCTTTCAATCTCATACTTCTTCCGATTATTGTATGACCCAAAGGATAATTAAGATGATCAATAACGAATATTATGAGATAAATAATGATATGATTATTATAAAATTGCCATTCTGTGATCCATGTGGCATCAGTACTAAATGTATCATATCAAAGCTACCTCAAACTACTGTACAAAATAAAACGAAGGCGGTAGATGCTGGTGCAAAATCCCTATTAAGTTATTATTATAAGATAACATTTATAGATCCAAAGACTAAAAAGGCAAAGAAAAATCTAAGTAGAGTTGAAAAGTTTGCAAAGAAGATTATGTTAATTGGGTCAAATAGAGAGCATTACTTGGGAAGAAAGGCGATTAAATATTATATGGACAGGATTGGTAAGCATGGTAAAACAAGCAAAGCAATTAGTATCTGTGGTATGCTACCAGTTCTGAAACCTAAAGCAGTAGCCAATTTAACTGAAGCTGAAATGGATCTTATTAAAAATACGCCAAGAAGAAAAGGTGTCACATTTGATATATCTTTTTCATTATTTGTAATACTAAGATATCTAATGAAATGGTTAATCTTCCGTACAATTAAATTGATTAAGAATGGGATTAAGTTGGGGTTTGCCATTTCATTATATTTGATATCTACATTAATGAGATTGAATTCCACAATACTGTTAGCCTTGGTTTTATCTCTTATATTTAATATTGGTTATTCAGGTAAAGCTGTTAATTCTTATTTCTCGGTAAGAGGTATTAACAAAGCAATGAATAACTTTATGGAAAATGGGGATAATATGAAAATGATAAGAGTTATAACATTAGATAAATTAAATTCCTTGGTTAAAGAGGTTGCTGTGGAAGATCCAAATTCTGCATATTTGACATTTAGGGCAAAAGTTGCCAAAAGTGATAATATTTATGAGGATACCAGAAATGAATTAGATATAAAGAGAAATGAATTGCTTACAGAGTTAAAAATGTTGGAGTCTGTAGAAAAAGAATTAGTCAATGGTGATTACAGAAGATTTTTACTAAGTGAATTAAGTAAATGTAACACTGTGAATTCAGAAATGGATGATATCTGGGATAAGAATCCATATTTACAGAGCTACTGTGAATCATGTTCAGATGAACTTAAAAGATTAAACAATGATCTTCTATAAATGAACATTTTGAAGTTAACAGTAAAAGGTAATGTGTAAGAAGTCGTATAGTTAGTTCGTTCTATTTTCATCTTTTGATGCTATATAATTGACAATTTAATATAAAAATAAATATTTTAAAAATGCAAACTGGTACCAAGATCGTTGCTCATAAGTTAATGAACTCATTTGGCAGGCTATCTACCTCATAGATGTCAATGTTATGGAGAGATTCATCGTTGTTAGATAGTTTTCGCAGTTCAGTATCAGCTAAATTATAACGATATTGCAACTTCTTGTAAACTTGACTATCTGCATCATTAACATACTTTAATCCTGTTCCACAGGATTCTAAAGCCTCTGTATATTTTGTTAACTTAATCAAAGACATAGCACTGTTACTGTAACCAATTGGGTTCTCAGGTTCAACTTCAATGCATTTCTTATAATATTCAACTGCTTTTAAATAGTTCCCATCTTTAAAATAGGTATTGCCAGTGGTTTTATACTCTTCAAATGACATGGATCAGAAAAGAAGCTTGAATGTATTGATTGGTCTGTTTATATGATCTGATATTCAATGGTTTTGATTGTATTGAACAATTATCCACTTGGAGATATAGCAGCTGTTAGTTTTATAGCGGTGATGAATTGAAAAATTTCAATGTTAAACTAAGCATAACTAAAGGTGGTGGCTCTTTTATGCAAAAGATAGTCTTAAAAGCATGGATTGAAGTTAAGCATCTGATAATATTTGATCTTAAGTACAGTAGAGGTTCAGTGAATTCACTTTTTCAGTTCTCCAGAGATATTTCGATTAGAATTCTACCATCAGGATGTCAATTGACCATGAAGAATTGGTCCAAGAAATTGAAGCCATTGAAGCTATATATCCAGATTTATTAATTAGCAAATTGGATGATTGTAGTATAATCAGAATGAAAGTTCCTCAACATGAGTATGTCACAGTTCAAATATCATTCCCTAAGGAATATCCATCTGTAAAAGCACCAAATGTGCTTGAAGTGAATATAAATAAAAATGGTACGTATGATCAAAAGTATATATTGCATTTATTTCAAGAGGTTATGGATTCTGTATATCATCAACAATCAGTCTGTGTATTTGACTTCCTGACTGAACTAGATGGTGTATTGTACATAGAAGATGAAGATGAAGACATCGATCACCAGAGCACTGAGGAAATAATTTCAATAGATCCATTTGAAGGTTGGGTAGCCTCTGAACCTATCACTGATAGAAAATCTACATTCATGGGGTTCTGCATACATGTTAATTCTGAAGAAGAAGCATTTGCAAAATTGGAACAATTGAAGACAGATCCTAAAATCAGGAAATCACATCATGTCATGTCAGCATGGAGAGTAAAGCAAGATGCTATTGCCTTCCAAGATTCAGACGATGATGGTGAGACAGCGGCTGGCTCTAGAATGTTGCATTTGGTGACTATTATGGATGTGTGGAACGTGATGGTGGTAGTGGTACGTTGGTTTGGTGGTATCCACTTAGGCCCTGATAGATTTAAGCATATCAATTCAACAGCAAGAGAAGCTGTCCTTAAGGCAGGTTTCAAAAGAAACACTTGATATATGTACATTCATAAAATTATAGAAACAATAGATGCATTTTTTTTTTATCCAATAAGCAATCATAATATGTAATATTCGCAATATCGTTATCTTGCTACTGGGACTCGGACTAAGTGTGTAGAGAGAGTCAGTTCGCTAAAGCTAAACAGCATTATCAATTCCTCTTCTTTTGTTTCTTATGTTTATTCTTCTTGTTCTTATTCGATTGAGAGTTCTTAGATTCCTTAAATAGTTGATCTAAACAAGGTTCGTAACCGTCATCCTCTTTCTCAGAGGAAATTTCTGCAGTTTCTGAACTTCTTTTTACATGTTCCTGAGGAGGTTCACCAACCATCCTCCTACCTCTAATGATGTTCACATCTTCCTTAATAGTAGCTACCCCTACGTTTGAAAGAACAATTGGAGTCCTTCTAACTCTTATAACTTTTCTGACACTACTCTTCTGAACTTGATCGTCATCGGTACCCTTATGTTTAGGTAAAGTCCACTCAGAACTATCGGAAAACTTCTTAGCAGTGCTAACAACCTCGGATTCAGTTTCATCAGTACTACTTTTACTGAACTTCATGAACTTCATGTTCATTACTCGATTCGATAGCTTGCCTGTAATCTCACTCATCGCTAAATCTACCAAAAATTATCGCTTCTCTTCCAAACAAAAGGGCTCCTAGTCAATTAAATACCCAAAGTATCAATCCCAATTGCCTTGCAATCCAATGATCCCTATCATAATCCATTCTTACAAGATATATCCTTTGTTCTTATAAACTACTTCCTCTAGCTCTTTAGCAGTAGTACTGAAAAATTTTTCACTAGTGAAAAATCAAGATGCGATGAGATGAGATGAGTTCAAAAATATTGAAACTTCAATTAACTTGACTATAAGAAACATAGCAACTGATAAACATACAAGAGTTGTGGATTGAGGTAGTCAGTTGAAGGGAAATTGTGTGATTGATTTGCTATGAAGTCTGATTTCAAGTTTTCCAATCTTTTGGGTACTGTTTATAGACAAGGTAATGTTATATTTAATGAGAATGGTACACATTTGTTATCACCAGTTGGTAATAGGATCTCAGTATTTGATTTAATTAATAATAAATCGTTTACATTTGAGTATGAGCATCGTAAGAATATATCAGCTTTTGATTTGAATCAGCAAGGTACTCTTTTGTTATCTGTCGATGAAGATGGACGTGCAATTTTAGTTAACTATAAATCAAGAAATGTTTTACATCATTTTAACTTTAGAGAGAAATGTTTAAGTGTTAAGTTTAGTCCTGATGGGAAACTATTTGCATTGGCTACTGGTAGGTTTATTCAAATTTGGAAGACTCCAAATGCCACTGAAGATAGACAATTCGCTCCTTTTGTTCGTCATAGAATTCAAGCTGGCCATTTCGAAGATATTACTTCAATTACCTGGTCTTATGACTCTAGATTTATTGTATCATCTTCCAAGGATTTGACAGCAAGATTGTGGTCTGTTTACTCTGAGGATAAAGAATTGGCTGCTACAACATTTGCAGGTCATAGAGATAATGTGCTTGGTGCTTTTTTTACTGCTGATCAAGAAAAGATATATACAGTCAGTAAAGATGGTGCTCTATTCATTTGGGAATACTCGTCGTTGGAAGAAGATCAAGATGATGAAGATGAAGAGATAGATCTATCTAAGTACAGTTGGAGAATTGCTGAAAAGCATTTCTTCTTTCAAAATCAAGCCAAGGTAAAATGTGTAACTTTCCACCCAGGATCAAATTTACTAGTCGTTGGGTTCAGCAATGGTGAATTCAGATTATACGATTTGCCAAGTTTCACCTTGGTACAACAATTGTCAATGGGTCAAAATGCCGTGAATACAGTTTCTATCAACAATACAGGTGAATGGTTAGCATTCGGTTCAAGTGCATTGGGTCAATTATTAGTTTATGAGTGGCAATCAGAATCTTATATTTTGAAACAACAAGGTCATTTTGATTCATTGAATGGTTTGACGTATTCTCCTGATGGTGCAAGAGTTGTCACAGCAGCTAACGATGGTAAAATTAAGGTATGGGATGTTGTATCTGGTTTCTGTTTAGCTACTTTTAGTGAACATACATCTTCGGTCACTGCTGTTCAATTTGCTAAGAGAGGTCAAGTTTTATTCTCTTCTTCATTAGATGGTACAGTAAGAGCTTGGGATTTAATAAGATTCCGTAATTTTAGAACATTTACATCAACTCAAAGAATTCCATTTAACTGTTTAGCTGTCGATCCTTCAGGTGAAGTCGTCTGTGCAGGTTCGTCAGATAGTTTTGAAATTCACGTATGGTCTGTACAAACTGGTCAATTATTGGATTCTTTAGATGGTCATGAGGGTCCTGTTTCATGTTTAGCATTCAGTCAAGAAAATAGTGTGTTAGCATCTGCATCATGGGATAAGACTATTAGAATTTGGTCTATATTTTCAAGATCACAGCAGGTCGAACCAATTGAGGTATTTTCCGATGTTCTAGCATTGACTATTAGGCCAGATGGTAAATCTGTAGCCGTTTCTACTTTAAAGGGACAAATTACTATCTTCGACATTGAGAGTGGACAACAAACAGGAAATATCGACTGTAGAAAAGATATTTTAGCAGGTAGACACATGGAAGATCGTTTCACAGCCAAAAATTCAGAAAGATCGAAATATTTCACAACGATATCTTATAGTTTTGACGGCCTTGCTATCGTAGCTGGTGGTAATAATAACTCTATCTGCCTATATGATATACCGAATGAAGTTTTATTGAGAAGGTTTATAGTGTCTAAAAACATGACACTAAATGGTACAATGGAGTTGTTGAATAGTGGACGTATGACCGAAGCAGGTGCATTAGATTTGATCGATATGGATGGTGATGAGTCTGATCTAGAAGACCGTATCGACAAAACTTTACCTGGCTCCAGAGCTGGTGGTGATTTGTCTACTAGAAGGGTTAGACCGGAAATAAGAGTTACATCTATTCAATTTTCACCAACTGCATCTGCATTTGCAGCAGCATCAACTGAAGGTATCCTATTGTATTCTGTTGATGAAACCATCATGTTTGACCCATTCGATTTAGATGTTGATGTCACCCCACAAAGCACTATAGAGGCCTTAAATGAAAAGGAATATTTAAATGCTTTAGTTATGGCATTCAGGTTAAATGAATCTTACTTAATTAACAGAGTATATGAATCCATTCCTATTTCAGAGATTCAATTGGTTAGTTCTTTATTGCCAGTAGTATACTTACCTAGGTTATTACAATTTATTGGCGAATTTTCCATAGACTCTCAACATTTTGAATTCAATTTACTTTGGATCAAAGCTTTATTATCCTCACACGGTACCTACATGAAATCTCATAAACATATGTTTTCTACAGCAACCAGATCCATCCAAAGGTTCCTAGGAAGAATTGCAAAAGACGCAGTTAATACATCTACAAACAACAAATATTCATACAACTTCTTGATGTCTACAAATGGATCAATTGACGGAATCAGTGATGAGGAAATGATGGTTAACGATTCAGAATCTAGTGATGAAGAAATGGAACAAGAGGATGATGACGATGAAGAAGGCTGGGAAGGCTTCGATTCCAAAGTAACCAATTTACCTCTACAAGATGAAGAGAGTGATGACGATGAAATCCTACTTGATTGATGTTGAAATTTTGCATATATAAAGATGTTAACTTCATCCGCGCACAGATACACCTACATACGTACTCACTCACCCTATTTCTCACTTTCTCTCTTTATCTCTCCAATTGGTTAATGGTAGTTAACATAGATAATTGAACTTAATCTAAATAACATTGTAAATTATAGAATAGACACATTTTTAACATATATAGGTATAATTTTACCAATTCCAAAGTGTTCTTCTGGTATACATGACATATGTATATTAGATCATATAATCAAAGCTCATCGCTCTTATTTTAACCATATATAAAAATTCTTGGTAGAGAAGATAAAAGATGAGATGGTCTAATCAAGAGAGAATAAAAGTGAAGCAAAGGTACTAGACTGATCCGTTGAACATGGTTGAATCAGTGGTGAAGGTTATTGATGATGTTGGGAAGTTGTTGGAGGAGTGTCCCTCAAATATTCAGATTTATCAAGATGTTTTAGTTGGATTAGGCACTATGGTATCTAAAACATCAGAAGATGAAAAATATAGAGAAACTTTGGCTAATAATAGAGATATTTGGGTTCATTGTCGAGATTCCTTAAGGAGATGTATTTCAGATAAGTCTCAGCGAATTGCCAGTGTCGATGTTAGGTTTATTTATTTAAGGACTTTGAGAGGTTTGATCTTATTACTAAGAAACCTGTCAGCAAGTAATCAAGAAATAGCTAGAGACCTGTTGATACAGAATACGGTGATTAATAGTTTCACCCATGTAACTAGCCTTTCTAGCACATATGAGGAGATTGAAGTGTCTCTGTTTATCATCACTTCCAGTTTATTGCATAACATTACAAAAGGTTTCTATTTGTTTGATAAAACTACAATGGATGAAATTATGATTTATTTGAAGTATCCATTACTACATAAGGGGAAACAATTGGATCTTATCTATCCATATGTATTGTTTTTCCTGAATTTGTCGTATAATGACGACTTCTTATACCATTTTTACCGCCATAAGGATGTAAATATTGTGTTAAGAAATATTATTTTAGAAGATATTGTTGTATATAACACCAGTCTTCATAAATATATGAATAAGAGACATATATCATCGGATATCCATAATTTGTCATCATTAGAGATACATATTTTGAAATTATTTTCAAGAATTGCTTCAAATGAATCGTTTGCACCATATTTTGAGCAAACAGAAAAGGATGACGAAGAGTATTTCTTTAAGTTCTTCAAATTAATGCAATTAGTTGTTACAAGCCATGAAAGATGGGATAAATACCAGCTAACAGCAATTATGGCATGGTGTTATAGAATTTTTGAACAATCGGCAGAATCTGTAAAGCAATACTTTGAGCTAAAGAAAGATGATGAATCGATTGCTATCTTCTTACATGAAAAACTTACAATTTCCTTGGATATAATGTCAAAATTGTCAGAATATGAACATGTTCAGAAATTCATTCTTTTTTATCAAGGCTTGGAAAAACTAATAGAACTCTTCAGAATATTACAAGAAAATTTAATAAAAATTAATTTCCACAAGGACAATAAAGGTAACATCAAAGATATAAAGTCAACAAATTCATTGGGAGATAAAATCACAAGTAGTGAACTGTTAAATAACAGGGTTGATTATAAGCACCAGGCTATTAAAGCAACAAATTTTCCTGAATGTAAGTCGTTACTTGTTGAAATCCTATCAAATTTAACATTTGAAAACAAAGAAGTTCAAGACAATATCAGAGAGCTAAGAGGTTTGGAACTAATCTTATCAAACTGTGTAATTGATGATAACGATCCTTTCATTAAGGAAAGAAGTATTATGTGTATTAGATTCTTACTGACAGAAAACAAAGAAAACCAGTCGTTTGTAGCTGATCTGGAGGCAAAGAAAGCAGTCCAAGACGAAACTTTATCTGAAGCAGGTTACGAAGTTAAAATTGATGAAAACGGTAATGTTGGTTTAGTTTCAAATGGCAAAGAAGGACCCCTTCCAAAAAAGCCAAAAATTTAATAACTAAGTTTTACCCAAATCATTATTCAAGAACTTTATCTGAAAGCCTGATGTATCAGAATGACTATTTTCAAATTTTATCTTCTTAACGTATATTCTTTAAGTACTAGTTACAATTTTAAATATTATTCAATGAACCTACATAAATCGACTCCAATAATATCTCACAACCCGGTTACATTCTACCATTAGCCAATAAAACACCCAAATTTTCAAATAGAATGGCTTCATTATCTTTGTAAAATTGAGATCTTCTAACTGTGTCTTCATTGTATCCTTCATCACCAGATAAAACTTTTAATGCAGTAGCACTTGATGCGATGTATTCTTGTAAAACTGGGACTGGATCACTTGAAATTTTCTTGAAAAATTGATATCTACTAGCAGAATCATTCAACTGTAGCTGTAAAGCACTTGCTTCCATATCTAATTCTTGTAATTTTGGTTTAAATTCTGTGGTCAAATTATTTAATTCGGCTAATAAGGATAGACCTTCTTTTGATTCTTCTGATGGTTCCTTGGCGTTTGATGATTGTTGAGGATTTGGAACTGCTAAGTCGAAGACACAATCGCCATATGTTGAAGCTTTGTCAACTCTAATTGTGTAATTAATTTTAACTGGTTTTAATGGGGAGACATGTTGGTTTATTAGCGGTAATAAATCAACCAATTTAATTGTGGTTGGTTTTGGAACAGTTTCATCTATATTTGAGTTTGGTAATAACTCCGACAGGAACTCGTCTAATTGAACTATTGTCTTTTCGCCATTTGTATTTTCAGATGATGGTGAAGAGGAGGAAGGACCTTGATTATTTGATTCGTCATTGATCAATAACTTGTTTATTAGGAGGTATTTGTACAAGGAATAAACAGCGGTATGTAAAGAACCCTGGGATAAACCAATGATAGAAGCTAACTCGGGTGAGTAGTCTAATTCTTTACCTGTTATGTTTTTTAATTGCATGGTTACTGTACAATCGATGTTTTCTGTTCCTTGTCTTTTGATATCTAAACCGTCAAATTCTACAGGATTTTTTGAATCAAAATGCCATTCGACAGCATCTGCTATATCAGTTTCCTGTTTAGTAACATCATCCTTCATTTCCACGTCTTTCATTTCTACATCTTGATTTTGATTTGGTAAAGCTAATCCAGTTGTAGTTGTAGTTGCAGCAGTATCAGTTTCGTTTTTATTGCTTGATGATTCATTTTTCTTCTTTTTGAAATCGACAGCAATGGCTTGGAAAAATGAGCTGAATTTTGGTCTGTTGGCATCTGAAACATTCTGTGAATCCAATAATCTACCTTCGACTCTCATAGTCCAAGAACCAGCGGATAACTCCTGAGATGGATCTTGCCAAGGTTGGTTTTCAGCAATATTGGAAATAAATACTCTCAAGTATTTGGTGTTTTCGATATTACGACGGTTCAAAGAGTTTTCCATAGAAAAAGCACTTCCAACACCATTATTTGACCATTGGGAAACATTTTGATGAAGGTCTATCTTCTTTCTAGCCAAGTAGACATCTAATCTCTTCTCTGCCTCTATTAACTGCTGATAAGACTTCAATTCAGGAACCAATTCACTCAAATAAGAAGGAATATATGAATCGGTAGGCAAAGAAACCTGTGGAGGATTTATCTGTTGAGGCAGCACCTTTCCATTACCAGCATTATTTGTATTTGCAACTTCAACAACTTTCTTGTTGTTTTTAGCATTCGCCTTAGAAGAACCTGACATATTCTAATGATAAATAAACCTTCAGACTTGAAACAAATTCACAATACCAATAAAAAACCCCAATTACGACACCAGATTGATTGTAATTCTTGGAACTACCAGTTGTTAATCAACCTTTTAAGCCAACTTTCTGTTCTTAAATAGTTACTATTTCTCTTTTTCATCTGATGTTTTTTTTCATTATGATAAAATCGATATCAAAAAAAAAATTATAAGAGCATTAATAGAAAACAGTCAAGTCAAACTTAGTTAATATGGATTAAAAGTTAAAGAATTGGTGTAAAATAGTGCTAACAGATCCATTGGTGATTGTTGGAGGTGATATTTGTTTTCAGAAGGGTCATATTTTGGTATGTTTCGTCCAAGTTCAGTTTGCCTAAGTGCTCTTTCGAAGCGTACAGTAAGGGTTAAAGTTCAAGTATTGAGGGACTTCCCAGTACTTAAATTGTTCAGAGGTCAGGTATTATCAGTTATACCATCGTTGATGAGGAATCAATTGCATAATGAGAATGGTGCTCGTTACATTTTAAAAGACAGTGATATTGACAATAACCTTCAGGATAAGCATTTTAAAAGGATGAAGGATATGAGGAAACTAGAAGCTAAAAGACAAAGAGATCGTGAAGCTGCTCTTCTAGCAGCCAAGAAGTATAGAGAAGAACAGCTGGCTAAAAGTCGTTTACCTAAACCTGTTCTTGGTCGTAGGTTGACATTGAAGAAGGTCAGGATTCCAGGTTTACATTTTTAGAACCATTGTCAAAGATATACGCTGACACACAAGCAAATTTTAAATAATATTTTGTAATCTATTCATAAGCTCTTCTGTATATAGTATTTAAGTTAGAAAAATGTCAAATATAATAGATGTATTTCCATGTAGAATGAATATTCTTTAAAACTTTATTATTGTGATTATTTAAGATTACATATCAATATATTCGTAACGTTCAATTTTATTTTCTACGTTTATTCGATTCTGAATTATCTTCGAACATTTGGGATCTAACCAGTTCTCTGATATAATTTTCCAATTCCTGTTCAGCATTCTCACCTTGGATGATTCTTTCCAAGACTTTTCTACGTTCTAAAGCTTCGGTATCATTCTCATCAACTGGATCATTTTCCAATGTATAACGAATACTTTCTTTAAATTGTTGTAACTGCTCGCCATCAACCCCACCCAAAACACTGTCTTGCTCTGCAGGAACCCCCATCTTGACTCTCATGTATTGGATAAGCTCAGGAAACTCGCTATCCTCTTCAAAGACCTCTAAAGCAGTCTTACCTTCTTCATTTGTCAATTTATAATCACCGTTTAACTCTTCCACTATAAACCTAGCTGTGTTTGCATCTTCAACATGATGCAAAGGAGTATCACCATCACTGTCTCTGACATTAATATCACCACCATACTCTTTGCATAACTTCTCTAGTAAACCTATATGACCATAGGCTGCTGCTGCATGTACTGGAGTGTATCCATTAGGATCTTTACTGTTAGCAGTTAAGCCATTACCTGAATTTAAATACTTTTCAACAACAGCAACATCACCATCACTGGCTGCAACCCAAATATTCATCCTGAAGACTCTAAACCTCTGGTCAATGGTGTTTTAATCACTATCAATGAAACAACAAGATTAGATGAGATGAGATGAGATGAGGTTTGGTAATTTTTCAGTGTCTTGCAATTTTTCAATGTTTGGTGTGTCTTAAATACTGCAAAAAAAGGTAGCTATAGTATAAAATATAGCAAAGAGGTACAAGTCAAAGATTACTGGCCATGTAGATGTATGTATTTATGATTCTGTGAGTTGTTGTTATACTTGTCTGTTTCCATGAACTGAACTCTTCAACTCATCGAGCCAGCAGGCATTTAAAGCATGCTGGTGTCGCTGTGCTTTTGATGAGTAGAAAGGAGATATTGATGGAGTAGGATTGACCCATGTAGTTGATAGGTTATTGATATATAGAGATTGTATATGGGTAGGTATCTCTTTATTTTTATGTTTCTCTCTTCTTCTTGGTAATATACACCATATTCTCTTGCTATACAGCTAGTAGAGATCACGTGTTTATCATATGTCACGAATATTTAGAATATTCTGGGTCTAAATTTTATTTTGGGCATTTTGGATATAAGAAAGTACTCATCAACTATATCTATAAAGCTGTATAAATTGTGGTTAAACAACAATAAACCATAGGATTCAGGGTCAATCAGAAGGTTTAAGGAGGTTTTCAATTGTGTCCTGTGGTATAAATGTTTAAATACGGTTCTTTTGCGGGTCTTTTCACTCGATTTGGAGGAATTCAAGCTAAGAGACTATATCAAATACCAGTTAAACCAGGTAAAAAAATCATACCAGTATATCCAGCAGCTGAACCTAATATTGAACGTAAATTGGTGTGTGAAAGGTTATCTCAACAAGATATTGAAGATAAACTGGACGTTACGAAATGGAGGAGAAGAATGTTAGGTAGATATCCTCCGGCACCTAATGAAGTATCTTTAAAGATAAAATCTGGTGATATCGTTCGTGTTGTTTATGATTCTAATAAATCAGACAATGATTCATTTGTTGGTTATGTTTTGGGTGTTGATAGAAAACGTTTGATCCAAGATTCATCATTGCTGTTGCGTAATCAAATTAGTAAAACGTTTGTAGAATTGAGAGTACCAATGTTTTCACCATTAATTGAAAGAATTGACATATTGAAGAGAACAGACGATGTTCCTAACAAGAGGAAAAGAAGAAGAAACAAGCATTATTACATTAGAGGCACTAAGTTGGATGTTGGTGATTTAGAAGCGATGTTAAGAAAGAGAAGATAAGCTTAAAACAGAGAAGAGCTTTTATAAATAATTCCCAGTCAACCCTTGTATATAAGACAAAAGTAAATAAAACAAATTATCTTTATTAATAAAATCTAAATATAATAATATAGAGGACATTATATAGATATTGCACGATTAAGAAAAGAGTTTATATATGTAATAAATATGATTATAACGGTTAGCCGAGAATATTACCAAAAGGACATGAGATGAGGGAAGTGACTATGAAGAATCGGAAGAATGTATATTGTTGAGATGAATAGTGTAGTGGGAGGGGGGGGTCAAAAGAACTCAATCGTACTTGAAAATCTTGGCATTCTTTCTGTCTTGGTTTGAGACGAACCCAGTTTTACGGACGATTTCAGTACCTTCTTCATGTAATTGTTGATCGATTTCAGCTTGTTGTAGAGCTTTTTCCCATCTTCTTTTTTCATTCAATTGACGTTGGTTTGGATGTAATTTATTTTCGTACATGCTTAACATCATGGAACCAAGTAACAAAGCCACAGTGATGAATTGAGCGTACATTCTTGCCTGCACAGCCTTTTGAGCACTTGACATAATTTTATCTCTGTTGACCAACTCCCAAGAACCCCACATGGATAGGGCCCAAGCACCGGTGATAATCTTGTATCTGTTATTTGAGAAACCTTCCAAACATTTTTCCTTAAAGGACAACTTCTGCCATCTGACTTGATCTTCCAAGTATTCCTTTGATTCTTTACCAGAACCATAAGTGATTTCGTCGAACTTGTTTGAAGCTTCTTCAGCGCAGATAGCAGACAATAGAGTTGGTGGAGTGATGAATAGAGCTGTTTTCATGGACCAAGGCCAAGCAGAAGGCTTAAACTTTGGGAATTTCTTTGGACCGTACTTGAAACCTACGGCAGATATTAATAGACCTGCACCTAGACCTTGTAGACCACCCATCAAGGTGTGGTACCTGTTAGCTTCGATTTCTTCAGCAGTTAATAATTTCATGAGTAATGTGATGTGATGTAAGGGAATAAGCAGAACTCCCGTGGATGTATGTTTGAGTGGGTTCTGATGAGAGGAAACAGCAAAGAAAAATAATTAAAATTGGATGAGAAAGAGTTGGAAACTAAACCAGAATGATTGAATGAAAGCCTTCCTTATATATGTCATCGGCAAATAAATTCATAATTTCAACCAGTGTAAATTAACTCAAACGAGAGCATTGCGTATGAGCATAATTAAAAGTGAAAAATTAATACAGTCAAAGAGAGGTTTTCGAAAAGGAATAGAGAGACAAGACAAGACAAGACCAGAGAAGACAAGAGAATGGATGGGCGATGGGTGATGGGGGGGGAGGGAGGGAGGACAGCTCGGAATCACAGAGATGGAAGCTTTTAAAATTTGGTTGGTTGAAATGAAAGCAGAAGGAAGGGAACAAGAGAGGTCTTTCTCATGCAGATATATAGCTGTATACAAACATACAAACATACAAACACTGGAGTTTTATGGCTGGACATTACGTACTCAATGTGAAATTTGAGTTTTTGATGTTTTTTAGAAATTTCGATATTTTTGAAGTATGGGATATCCTCAAACGAGAGTGATGAAGTTATGAAGTGGGAAGATTGGTAGCTATTTGATTTCTTCATTAAGTCGATTCCAGCTCGGTTGGTTTTGTTGTTTTTATTTGTTTCTGACAAGTGGTTGTGTTGAATTCTTTTTGGAATGTTAATGTGTCTATTTCGAGCTACGATGAAAAGTGAAAGTGAGAGAGAGTGTATGTGTGTGTTGGTTTGTCATTGTTGACGAGCACTGTTTTATGTTGTTGTTTTAGCATTAGCATTAGCATTAGCATTTGTGTTATGTGTTTTTTTTTCTTTTTAGACATTCTCTGTCGTACTTTTTCTTTTTTTGTAATCTTTTTTTACGACTTTGTGTTTTGTGTTTTGATCAAAAAATAAATTGTCTTGCGTACTGCACTTTGTCGTTCTTCTTTACGGGTTTTTTTTTTGGTTTTTGTGTCCGTTTCCACAAAAGAATATTGTAAGAAAGATGCATGGATATTGTCTGGATTGGGATATATATTGTGTGTATGTATGTATCTCTCTCTAATCTAATCCATCTGTGAGAAATAGAGCCAAGAATGTTTGATTTTGTGTAACACAGTATAAATACGATGCGCTGCAGAGAGCTGAAGTGAAATACGACGAGATGAGGTGAGATGAGATGAGATGAGATGAGGTGCAATGCGGAACGATGCAGCAGTAGCTGGCAGTAGGTGTTGCTGTTTGTTACACAACAACCAAAATTAAATTAAGAAACATTAAATTTTAAAAACGAATCGCTTTGCTAGTTCTTGTTAAACGATGGGAACAACTGTTTTCTCTTGCGCGCCAATCTCCAGATGGCGAACCCGAAATCAGACTCAACAACGTATAAACCAGCTAAACGACGATGTGTCCATCGCATCGCATCCCATCGCAACTCTTTCTGTCCCGTCCCCTAACCACCAACCGAATCTTAAATCACAATTCCATATCCAAATCAAGTAAACCGATGAGATATATGAGCCCTTCAAATTTACAGTTGTCTTGTCTTCTTTTGCTTAGCTTGTTGTTTCACACCGTGGTGCTTTTAATTTGTACGTTTCATAGAAGATGGTTTCTTTTCTGTATCTGTGTGTCTGGTCTCTGGTCTCTGGTATGCTCTTATTGCATTGGTAGCGTCGTATACTTGAATCTTGCACTTGCGTCATTTATACTTGACCATCCTCTCTTTCTCTATGTGTCTTCGTCTCTTTGTGCTACGCTACCATTCCGTCTCATCTCATCGCATCGCATCGAATCTGAAACAATTCAACCACAATGACACAAACTACTGCAGCGCTACTATAAATGGTATCTTTTGTAATACCCTTCTATTGCTATGTTCTAATTTGAACATTACTTCACCATGCTAGTCAATCCGATTCAACTCAATTCAACTCATTATTCTTGTTATACCTGACCCTTACTACAAACTATTTAAAAATCCCATCACTCTCTTGCAATACTCTCTCTTCCTCTCTCTTATGCCAGCAACAGCACCCAAACTATGAAACTGATCAACTTACTGACTATCTGGTATTTGTCAACCATTGTCCAAATTGTACATGGTCGGGAGTACGTTATCAGATTAAAACATAAAGACACTCTACAAAAATTCTTTAATTCAAAATTGTTAAATAGTGTAGGTTCAAAAGTCAAAGACGTCATCGGTAATGATAAATTGGATAAAATCTACTCATTTGGTGACTTCAATTGTTTAAGTGCAAAAAACTTATCAATTGACATTGTTGAGCGTTTGAAAAGAAACCCATTCGTTGCTGATGTAGTACCAAATTTAGCATTTGAAATGTTCGAAAAGGGTTCCCCATGGTATACTTCAGAAGATAATGACGATGACGAAGTAGATGATGAATCTGAGGATGAAGACGACGACGAGGGCAACGATGACGGTGACGATGACGATGACGATGACGACGATGATGAAGACGATAATGGAATAAATGTTCAGTACGGTGCTCCAAGACATCTAGGAAGAATCTCATCAAGAGGCCAATTACCTTTCGATATAAGAAATGAAAACGAATTTAAAGAATTCATTCATTATTATTATGAAGACCAATTCAAAGGTAGCAACATAGCAGCTTACATCTTGGATACTGGTATCTATGCAGAACATCCAGATTTTGAAAATAGAGTAATTGTAGGAGCTGACATGACTGGAGAAGGTCCTGGTGACTCAAACGGTCATGGAACTCACGTAGCTGGAATACTAGGCTCTAAAACCTTTGGTGTAGCCAAAAATGTAACTTTAGTCGAAGTTAAAGTTTTAACAGGTAGAGGAAGTGGAAATTTAACTACTGTATTAAGCGGTATTCAATTCGCAGTAGACCATTGTAGATTGATGAGAGAAACACAAGGTAAACAATGTGTTGCAAATATGAGCTTGGGTACGGTGAGAAATAATATAATTAACGCAGCCATACATGAAGCCTTCAAAGCAGGTTTGATCATGGTGGTCGCAGCTGGTAATTCAAATGTCAGTGCTTGCTGGACAAGTCCTGCTTCTGCTAAAAATGCTATTACCGTTGGGGCATTTGATGACAGAACTGAAACAATAGCCTATTTCTCAAATTGGGGTGCCTGTGTAGATATTTTCGCTCCTGGTGTTAAAATAAGATCATTGTCAAATTCCCCAGAATCCCATCATAAGCATGTAACGCATTCAGGTACATCAATGGCATCTCCTGTAGTAGCTGGTCTAGCTGCAATATTGCTGGACAAAGGTGTAGAACCCTTCGATGTTAAAGATAAACTGTTACACTTATCTACAAAGGACGTATTCAACAAGTTGACCTTGTTCTTCAAATACGGAACTCCAAATAAAATTGCTTATAACGGTATTGAAGATTTCTTTGAAAACGAAGATGATGCTGTCGATGAAGAAGAAGAAGCTAAGAACCTACTGGATAGATTTAGAATCTTTGAAGCAGTATATCCAATCATTGACAATTACGAACTGGCAGAAAAATTAAAAGATTATAAACCATCTGGAACTGTATACTCTTCAGATGATGAATATTTAGATCCTAGCTGGGTCAACTGATCAAAAGCAATGCAGGATATATACTTGCCTATTATATATTATATATTCAAAATCACTATCTAGATATATTTTAATCAGTCAAAATGAAACCTAGGCTACAAAGAAAAGAAATTGTCAGGAATGAGAATCTCTTCAAGTTTAGCTGGATCAGATATAGAAAAACCATTGTCTTCAATCGAGTTTGTTAGTTGGTCATGGTTGTCAGATGATTGAAGTTTGATCAATTCTATTACTATTATGTATCTTTTTATTTTTGATCTGTGATAATGCGGTGTAAAGGTGTATATATATTGAAAAATTTTAGAAAAATGGTATAAAGTGAAAAATTGCAAATAAAAAGAGATGAGATGAGATGAGATGAGATGAGTTGAAGAAATTGTATTGTTAAATTTGTAGTTAAGGAGTTCCAAGAGTTGCAATAGCTGTGTCAATCGTTAGAAATGGGTTTAGCTGGTACGAAAACAAAGCAAAGATTTGGTTTAGATCCAAGAAATACTGCCTGGAGTAATGATACCTCTAGATTTGGTCATCTTCAATTAGAAAAATTTGGCTGGAAGCCTGGTATGGGACTAGGTATGTCACCAACTTCCTCACACAAGACTCATATCAAAGTATCTATCAAGGATGATAACTTGGGTTTAGGTGCTAAGATCAAGAGAACAGAAAGAAAAGATGAGTTTGATAATGGTGAATGTGCAGGTCTTGATGTATTTCAAAGAATTCTGGGCAGATTGAACGGTAAACAAGAAGAGATTTCCAAGGAATTGGATATACAACGTAAGCAAAAGATTATAGATGGTAAATGGGGTATCCATTTTGTACGAGGAGATGTTTTGGCCAGTACTTGGGATCCAGAAACAAAAAAATTGAAAAGTTATTCTAACGATAAAAAGAGATCCAGAGATGATGATGATGAAAAATTGAGTTCAAAGAATAAAAGTAAGAAACAGAAGAAAGACAAGAAAGATAAGAAGGATAAGAAGGATAAGAAGGATAAGAAGGATAAGAAGGATAAGAAAGACAAGACGGAAAAGAAGGAAAAGAAGGAAAAGAAGGAAAAGAAGGAAAAGAAGGAAAAGAAAGATAAGAAAGATAAGAAAGATAAGAAAGATAAGATAGATAAGAAAGACAAGAAAGATAAAAAATCTTTAAAAAATAACATAGAAGTGAGCACAACAGCTTCAAACATTCCTTCTACGGTAAGTACAAGACTTTCAGTCCGTTCAAGATGGATCAAACAGAAAAGAGCAGCAACAATGGATTCTAAAGCTCTAAACGAAATCTTTATGGTAACGAATACTTGAAATAATTTAACATAACACTGCTGGTAATAGTAGTTTGCTTCTCTTTTAAACAAGTCTCCCAAAAAAATAATTTAAAAACTGTATAGACCCTTATATAATAGCATTAACAATAAAAATTCATTTAAAAAAACTATAGAAAGTAAACAATTTTATGAAATTGTTATCTTCTAGAATAAACTTTTAAAACGTATCACTTTTAATTTATAATATATCATGATGTTAACATATGTAAGCTAAATAAAACAATCAAACTACTGATGAGTTTTTATAATTCATAACAATTTTGCTTTGAATCTAATGTCCACTAGGCTAGGGCGAAACCTAAACCAGCAGCTACAGCAAAGGTAGCAAAGGAAGATAACATAACTTGAGCCATGTTAACTTTGAATGAAGAGCCAGCGGCATTCTTACTAGACTTGGTAGAAGTAGCAGAAGAGCTAGAACTTGAAGAACTAGAACCAGATGAGTTGGAACGAGAACTAGATTTGGAGCTGTTCTTGGCAGAAGAAGATGATGAAGTGGAAGAACCAGAAGCCATAGAAATGTCACTAGTGTAGATGTTAGTACCAACGGAACCAACAGCTTCCAAAGCAGATGAACAAACAGATAAAGTAGTAGCAGATTTAACAGAAGCAGAACCGCTGAATGCACAAGCAGAAGAAACAGCACCATTATTTTGGTAGTACAAGTTCAAAACAAAGTTCAACTTTTCTTTGTCACTACAGAAAGAGTAAGCACCGTATTTACCAGTGGTACCGTTAGAAGAAATACCATCACAGCTGATTTCACCACAGATATAGTTGAATAACTCTTGGTAATCTTTAGAATCGACGTCATCGGCAACAACACATGAGTTAGCAGCATCCATACAGGAACATAAGCCACTGTTTGGAGTTGGAGGTAAGGCAGTAGCAGCTTTCCAGTATCTGCCGGTAGCTGGGCAAGCCATTGAAGTAGAAGTTGGAGTGTAAGAAGCAGTGTTAGCAGAAGATGGGGAAATACTGTGAATTTGTTTAGAGTAGTTGTTGAAATCAGCTAAAGTAGAGACTTTATCATTGACGATAGAGACTAAACCATAATTGTTAGTTTCTTCGAAGTACATGTAAACAATACCACCAGACCAAACATCAGTCATGTTAGCACCGTACAATGCTTGAACTTCAGTAAATTGTCTTGGTTGAACTAAGTTACAACCGTATTCAGAGAAGAAAATAGGAACAGTCAAGTTTTGGAAATCCTTGGTTCTGTCAGCATAACCAGAACTTTGGAAGTTTTGATTACCACACCATTCGTACATGTTGATACCATAGAAATCAGCTCTTTCATCACTGTCACCACAAGCAAAGTAGTCAGCAATTGCAACTCTAGTATCAGCGTCATCATTGGAGGAGTAACCAACTGGAATAGATCTGTAGTTCTTTTCCTTGATGTAGGCTTTAGTATCTCTAACAGCAGCTTTGACAAAAGCAGAAGCTGGTGTGTTAGTACTGTTGTTGGTGACTTCATTACCAGCAAAAAAACCTAAGACATTGGTGTAGTTAGCAAACATGTCAACAACGGACTTGTAACGATCAAACAATTCGACGGTCCATTCTGGGCTGTCTCTGTTAATGGAGGCATCTGGTTCAGACAAATCAGCAATAACATAAATACCTGCATCGACCAAAGCATCCATACATTGGGAGTGGTCCATAGTAGTGTTAACAGCGTAAACACGGATGACATTTGTACTTAATTGTTGCAAGTATGGGATATCTCTTGAACAGGATGCGAAATCAGCCAATGGGTCATTGATGGAGGAACCACTGGTGACATTGGCAGTGTCAGCTTGGTAAGCGATACCTTTCATGTAAAATTGAGAACCATTGTTGGAATAGAAAAATTTGTTACCAACAACTTCAATAGCTGGCAAGTCAGCAGCTGTAGCGTAACCTGCTAATAAAGAGGCTAAAGCGAACGAAGTAACTTTATTAAATAGCATAGTGTTTAAAAAGTCAGTTGCTGGTTTCTCTGAAATGAAATTAAAACATTTATTAAAGCAAAGAGGAAATCAAATCAGACAAAGACTAAAGAAAACTTTATAATCATGGTCGATTAAATATATTTTCCAAGCAACACATATATATAACAATCTCTGGAATGAAATCAAAAAGAAAATATTAGGAAAGGGGAATAAAAAGCACACAACTCGAAAATGAAATCAAAAACAATTTTTTTTTTTTGTTAAAAAATTAAGCATACTTACTTGCAGATTCGAAGCCTCGACTTTAACTTCCTGCGATATTTGTTCCTACAAACATCTCGAAACTGAAATGATCTATTTATTTTTGCTTTCTTGTTATGATGTTTACCACTTTAAATTTCTTAATATAGTGCTGAAATTGTTTAGCAAAAATTGTCCATACATTTCTCTTTGATTTATTGTTGTTGTTTTTTTCGCCTGCATGTAAAAACGCGCACTAACATAATATCCCAAAGTAGTATAATACAGACACCAAATTTCAAATATTGAAGAGTTTCTTTTTTCCTGTTTTCAGTATAAAAAAGCCTGAGCGAAAATAGAAATCGGTAAAAAATTGCAAGTTGAAAAAGAAACGACGATGGTCAACAGCAGGTAAATTTTTTCGAATCACCTAATATATTTAAATTTATAGGAAACTCATTTTTTATTTCGAGTGAGATCCTAGAATCTAACGATAATTGTTAATCTGAAATCATTGAGATGCTGTGGGAGTGAGTAAGCAGGAGGGGGGAGGGAAACAACAACAGTAAAATAAAAAAAGAAACTGAGGCAAATTAAAAAATCTGCTATTCGTTCTGTTACAGGTAATATATCAATAAATTATGTTTCCTAATTTAGTGAATTCCAAAAGAAACTTCCCCAGATCGGAACAAAAAATGATTTTGTTTGGATGTATGTTTATAGTGATTATTATACACGCTAAAATCCATTAAATGTGACATGAACCTATGCTATGTTGAAGGAAGTTGCACAACTTGATTGATAAAGTAATATCAAAGGTAATGAGCCATCCCTTAGATAGTGATAAATACAAACACGTAATTTATTGTCCTTGGTTGCATTATTGAATGATAACTGTATGATAAATCTTTAATCTTAAACTTGCATTTGCTATATCTAGGGATTATTCCAATCGTTCTAATACCTATTTTTCTAAAAAAAGAATACACTTTTTGTTTTGATTTATCTGCAAATGAAAACAAATATTTTAGTTACTGATTCGTTATAACTAACACCTTATCATTGCAGGCTCAAGTATTAGCAACAGTCTGTCAAGGCTTGGGAGCAACTCAAGGTACTGTTTTGAATTGTGGAAGTTGAGGAGTAGTTGTTAATACAGTAGATGGAGCATTGGGCCCTGTATCGTTGTTTTTTTGATGATTAGGTTGGATTAAACCTTCTATTGGACTCCAAGTAATCATGGATGAAGGTGACGGGAAAAACTTATTAGCTAAGATAGGTGCAATTATGCACGCTAAAAGTGAAAATAATATGACGAAATATAGAACGAAATATTTTCTCACAATGTTATTCCTCCTAGCTTTTTGTTTCTTCGTATATATTCTTTTATTGCTTATAATATGGCCAGGCTTCAACCAAAACAATATCATTGAATGCCAGTAATCTATGAAAGGAGTTAAGACAAATGGTGTCTGTAAAAACAACAAAATATGACCCAAATAGAAGTCACCTGCAAAGTAACTAGATTCCATCACCTTTACTGTATATTCCCTTATTGGCTGCAAGATGACAGCCCAACCCATACCAGTATTATACCATTTACCTGTCCACCAAGCAATATTTGATTTGTTATTTTTAAATTCCCTTGTTAAAAATAGAATTGTAACCAACTTGAAAAGCAGAACATGTAAATTGATGGATGTAAGTAATAGGATTAAAGTTCTGCCAAAATTCCAGCCTTCTAAAAAACACATTAGCTCAAAATTGATCAAATAAAATATAACTGAGGCTCCATGAGCAATCAATGCCACTGATGACCCAGATTTTTTGTAAAGAAATGACATGAATGGCATGATAAAAAATGATACAGAAAATAGTGCCAGCAATAATGTCATATTCAATACAATTGGAATAAATGTTACTATTATTAGTCTAATAATAGAATTCGTTGGCTTCACATTTTTTACACCATTTTGAGAGTTCATAAATGTATATGCTGTAAAATTTATTAAAAAAACGAAAAATGGAATAAATATTTCAACAAAGAATATATTTCTGAAACTAGCTTTTTTAGATTCTCCCTGATTTACCTCTGATTTATCGTTTATTATTTTTCTTTTGTACCCTGTAAAACGAGCTCTAGATGACTTTACAAAGCTTACCCATGATTCTTTTTCATATTTGCTATTGCCTGAAGATAGCCATCTGATATAGTTCCTATAATCAATAAAAAATTCAGAGAATGCGAATTGATGAGGATTGAATATAAAAGGTGCAAAACACATAGATATGACGGTTATCCAGAACCATAAAAGTGCTGGCTGCCACATAGTGATCGTGGCAAATAAAAGCATCATAAAGACCTGAAAACCAGAATATATGGATACAAGAACAAATCTCGAATATAACAGTGAAAAATCTATTCTAGATATTGCAAACCCCCTCCCAGTTGGAATATATTTAGCTCCTCCAAATGTAATATCGCTTAACAATGAATTTGCATATACTTGACAAACAAAGACTTCAAACAACGGTGCCATTGAAAATAAGTGATGAAGAAATCTTGAAACCGTTTTCCATATGCCTTTTTCTAATAGTTCTAAAATTAACAATGGAGCAAATGCAATAAAGAATACGATGAATATTGATAACACGAAAATTTCTACCCAGTGTAAAGCAGGTTTTAAATTATAGCAACCAATTGGCTTTTCTAACATAGTAATTGGGGCATCCTTGTTATAATTACAAATGATTATTTCGTTGTTAAGAGAACCCAAATTCAATAACAATAAGAAGAACAACTGGACGGACATCGAAATGAAAAGATTGTTTAAATGGAAACCAGGATGGGCATAAAAGAATGACAAAAATCTATCAATCGGTAACTGTGTGCCTAAATAATAATATTCTCTTGAAAGCAGTTGCTCTCCCATGCCTGCGCCAATTTTTGTTGTAAAGTTTAATATAGATCCAAACCCTAAATCTCTTCCTTTGCCACATTGATAATAATCACTATGTTTAATACGTCCTCCCCTACATATTGCATTCATACCGGCATAGATATCTTCATTAAGGTGTAAGGTTCTTTGAGCCTTAGATATACCACCTCTTGTTGTCATAAATATACCATTGATAAAATCAGGATGTCCATAATGTAACTTACCACCAATTTCTGCTAAAGTTCTTGCAAATAAGGTTCCAAAAGTTTGTTCTTTACCTGCGGCAATATCACCTAAAACTCCGATGTTTTCAGAAAATATATACTCTCTTGCTCCAACAATCGCGACTGGAGGTGGTTCAGTTTCATATTCAATGCCCGGTATATAGGGCACTGATCTTATTACATCTATTTCTTCAAATTCACTTAATACCGATCTTATTTTTAAACATTCCTCTAAATAATTATCTTGGTTAGCATCAACAACTTGAATGTACTCACCTCTATAAAAAATGATAGAATGATTCTGGTTATCAGATTTTCCATCACCTAATATTGGATTTCCAGATAATTTGACTTTTAAGATCGGGTTTCTTAGTCCGGTTTTTTCATTAATTGTAGAATAACCATTTGTTAGGCAAGAATAGAATTCGGTTTCTTGTGTTCCTTCTATAGGTTCTTCAAGTAAGTACGAAATGTTAACATTAGGATAACTTCTTAAAAGCAACTCTGTTGCTTCAATTTCATCTTTGTTAAATTTGGTGTATCTTTGCATCGCAACCACCATCCGGAATTTTCGATAAGACATATTATCCAAATTATTTTCCAAGGCGTCTAGGTCCTTGGAGTACACTTGAATTATGGTGGGATTTTCTACTTTATATAGTAATTTTATAGCTTTAGAATAATTCATGAATCCAGAAACTGTTCTATACAGTGTTTGGGTCCTTAAAGAAGCCCAAATTCTTGTTCTTAAAGTGTAAAATGATTCTGAAGAATTGAACCCTAAGTAAAAATATGGTAGATCGTTTATCTTTGTTTGAATTAATTCCTCTACTATAGGTATATTTTCTTGTTCTGATTTAGCAGACCCCTGTTTTTCATCGTAATCTTCAGCACTACCATAATTAAAGGTTGAAAAATCCCCATTAATATCTTGAGATTCTTTAATTGCATCCTTTTCAGTTTTCAATAATTTTGTATCTCTTACAAAGCAATTCCATTCGGTTGAGTGAAGTTGCTTCAGATATTCTAATACTGTTATTCTAGCTTTTGATGATTCTTCCTTTATTATTTCTTTTAGGGTTAAAAGAATTTTTTCTGAGTAATGGGGTATTAAAACAGTAAATGTTGGCATACATTCTACTGGCACGGGCTCAGTTATTGGTGTTGACAAAGATTGAGCAAAGAATGAAATTCTTCTCTTAGCTTCTGAATCTATTGGAAAAAATTCAGTTGACTTAAAAGTTGAATCATCCTGTGCAACAAAAAACGTTGGCGATTTTAAAGTTCTCTTGTCCATGGCCATTGAATCAACTTGTTGATATAGTAATTTTTCTGCATGCTCGATAGATAATAGATGCTCGCGATACATTGATATTACTATTGCGTTCCATATCTGTGACACCAATATTTTGGATTTATATTTTGTCTCCATTTCTGAAGTAGCCAAAATTTTTGAATATATTCTTTTTGGCAATCTTGAATAAATATTTTTCCAAGGCGTCAGTATTGAAGTACCCAATGAAAATGATAGTACAATGGAAAAGACACAATTACAAATGATGTACCATAAGTAGGTATCTAAGAAAAATAAACCTAAATCTGTCAATATTATAAGGAACAAAGTGATTTTTGGCTGGTATCTACAAAGATAAGTTTGCAAAAAAGCATCACCTTTGCATCTGGACATATCCATGATATATAATACTCTGATCGGATCCCTTAAGGATAAAGTTAGGAAAAAATAAGATTCTATAAATTTTGCCAAAAAAACAAAGAACCAAAGGCCATAAGAAAACCATTGACTTCTACCTAGGAGCTTTGGGAAAGAAGCTGTAAAGGTTTGAGAAGAAATATATCTTCTTCTTTTTTTACCTCTTTTCAAGTAAGATCTAAACATACCGCCCAAAGGTCTTGTTGCGAAAAACACCGTTGTGATGATACCTATGATCAGTTGTACAATAGAAACTACGAAAGCAGACTTTGAGTGTACATCTAAGTCGAAAAATCCAAATATATAAACCGAGGGGCCAAAATTTATTATGAAACAAATGATAAGGCCTAGTAATCTTTGAGATAAATGTTGAGCGCCAGGCCATTCCCTTGGGACAAATTTCCATTCGAATAAAGTTGCAATAATCTGTATAATGCATGCAACTGTACCACCCAAAGCTATTGCCGAGAGTCTAACTTGTGGGGTTGGTTGATTGTTTAATAGTTGGATATAGTTTTTTGTATACAATGCAGGAGAATTAAAAGAAGTGAAGAACCAAAATGAAGAGAAATGAATTATCCAGAACCTATTAAAGTTAGTAAAACTATGCATCCAGCTTCTTGTTTCTTTGTAAGTCTTATAAAATACTTTTGGCCATTCGATTTCGCTAAAGAGTAAATAACGATCTTGTAATGGTTTATCAACTAATCTTTCTCCATTTCTCAATATAATACGTTCTATTCCTTCAGGATACCAAAAGAGTTGGTTTACGTCATCATAACCTATAATATCTTTATGATCTTGTTCTCTTCTTTTCCAAGTTCCATCTTGTTGTTTTTTGTAGACTTGGGTTTTCAAGAATAGATACAATGGGGTAATGACGTTATTTAAATAAGAGAATTCTTTCAATTCATAAGTCGATGAAGATTCTGTAGCGATATCATAGTCTAGTGCGCATTTGAATATAAAACACAAACATTCTGGAGTGAATCTGACTTGATTTGCTTCACCCCAGCAAAGTAAATATAAAGCGATTTGTCTTACCATATGGTAATACGAGAGTTGTTTCATTTTCAGTTTCCATTTATAGTCTGCAGTTTTCAAATTCGTATCATCTTTGAATTGTTCTTGGGTAAGGGTGATCTTTGGGTGGCTATTAATGAATTCTAGTTCTCTCTGTTTCCATTCTTCGCTTTGTTTTTTGATTGAGACACCATTTTTTTTAGCCATTTTATTATTTCTAGTTCTTGCTTTGCCGCGCAGTTTCATATTTTGGAATCCTATTTCTTCATCTAGGTCGAGCTGAGCAGCGAAGTACCATTTCCTGTAGTTTGCTTGTTCGCCGCCGATATAAGAGACGTGTAGAGAGAGTAGAGCACTTTGTGGAGTTGTTCTGCTTGCACGGGAGTCCAATTGTGAGAGTAGGAGATGGAACATGTTTTCCTTTGAGGCTTGTTGGAAGCCGAACTTCAGAGCCAGATCTTCGAAGATTGCTCTTATTTGAGCTTTTGTCACTGGGACTTCGTCGTCCTGGCACCAGGCTGGGTACTCTACGTCAGTGAGGGAAATGTTTGAATTTGAGTCCACAGACATGGCAGATCGATATGTAGTAGGAGGAGATTGGGCGGTGACCGGCGTGTGTGTGCATGTGGTGGGAGTGTTTTGGTAAATGGATAACAACTAGTTGGGTTTTTATATGTGTGAGAGTATTAAGCAAAAAAACCGAAAGTGACACAAAAACCTGAAAGGGGACAAGAGTGTGGCGTCGGAAGTGGCAGCGGCAAGCAAGCCCAAGAGAAAGACATAATAGTAGTAATTCCCATTTTTTAACAATTTGTTAGCAAGAATATTATTTTAAGGATAATTTGTTTAGTTGATACCCAAACGTTAAAAAAAAAAGTGTAATTGGGAAGGTATGTTGCGAAACTACCATTTGTTGGCTAGGAGAGGGGAGAGAAAGAAGGTGGATGTATGTTTTTTTTTATTGTGCTGTCTGTATACACAATTGAAATAGCTCTCACTGTGTGTATTTTGAAATTGATCCATCATACTGTATTTGGTCTTATCGTTATCTTATCGTTATCTAATCTTATCTTATCTTTTCCAATCTGGACCGCGGGATTAGAGGAGATCAGACGGGACGAAAGAATGTCGAGACGCATCACAAATACATTAGCACCACCACGTGATGGCACCAGCATGGACAAGCACCAGGAGGGGGGAAGACGAACGGACGAACGAACGAAAAACTGTAAAAGAGAATGTAGTGCGACCAAACGTGATGGCACGGCGCTAACAGCCAACACGAAAATGCAATTTCCTGTGGGCTCCCGGCCCCCGTGGGTGTGTCTGTCTCTGTGTCCATCAGTGAGTATATTTATTTCGCTCACCACGACGTCTGGTTCGCGTCTTTGGCTGGAGATACACACATAGACAGACAGCTGAGATCAAGGCATCTCACGGGAAACGATGACGGTAGAGTGGTTTAGCATAGTAACCGGTAAACAAAACAAAACGGCTTTTTCTTTTTCTTTTTCTTTTTTTGTTTCTTCTTTCTTGTTGTTCTTCTTTATTCCTTCCTGCACTGAACGTCCGCTTATACTTACGCTTATACGTACACTCACACGTTGCATCTCGGTGGGAGACACACACACTGTAAATGCTTTTTCTGTTGTTGTTGTTGTTGTTGTCTTGTTACACGTCTCTCTGCCCCCTCCCCCGGCAGTATACAGACAAAAAACACACACACCAAATCAAACCAAAAATAAACAAATGATGCGTTTCGGCCGTTTCTCTTGCCATCGCATCGGCCCAACTGGGTCTCCCCCCCCTTCCCCCCCGTTTCCTTTGTCGCTGTCCCAATTTGAAAATTTTCTTTCTGGGTGTTGTCTGTCTGTGCTGTGGCCGCCAGATGGGATCTTGCCGTTGTTGTTGTTCGTTGGTTTGTCTCTGGCCCAATTCGTGGTGGTAGAGTTCTCTGTGCTGTGCTGTGCTGTGCTGTCTCTTCTCGCCAAACAAATTTTTCACTTTACATTTTCGTTCTATTCCATTTTCCCTCTGCTCTGCTCTGCTCTGCTCTGCATTTTCGTTTTCGTTTTCGTTTTCGTTTCGATTTTATTTTTAAATTTTTCAGCTTTTCCCAACTTTCCCAAATTTTTCAGTTCGTTTCGAACTGTTTTGTTGTCCACGGCCTGGATCAGTCCAGTCTACCAGGCTAGTCTAGAGGTCATATAGAACTATTGCCAGATTCCACCTCACTTTTGCAACGTTACTCTCTCGCATGTTGTCTACCTCTCTCTGTATCATTGTTGTTCTTGTTCATATTCTTGTTCATATTCTTGTTCACGTCCATGTTCTTGCTCTTGTTCATATTCACGTCCATGTTCACGTCCATCCATATATATATATACACTCATATATATATATATACTTAGTTGCTTTCTTTACTTTATAATTCTTAGCTGACCAAGACATCTCTAATTAATTCAACAATAGATCCAGTGTACTTGAAATAGAACAACACCAACTGTTTATTCGTTCTTTTATTTTATTTTATCTTATCCCTCTGTTATTGCCAACTTTTTTGTTTTCGATTTTTGATTTTATTATTATTAATTAAAAAAAATAAAAAACACATCTAGTCTAAAATAATAGTGTCTCTATATTCTAGTCCATCTGTCCTTCGTTTTATTTCAGTTCTAATTTTAATACCATGCGTTTCTCTCATTTATTAACTTCCGCTTCTTTAATCTCTGCTGCCGTCGCTGCTCCTGTTGTTGGCCACGAACACAAGAACAAACGTGATGTTGTCACCACCACCGTCAAGAACTTGGTCACCGTCCAAGTCACCATGAACCCAGACGGTTCTGTCATGAACAACGCCGAAGTCCCAGCTGCTCAAGCCGCTCCAGCTGCCACTCAAGTCGCTCAAGCTCAAGTCCAAGCTCAAGCCGAAACTCCAGTTGCTCAGGCTGAAGTTCAAGCTCAAGCTGCCTCCACCCAAGCTCAAGCTCAAGCTGCTTCCACCCAAGCTGCCGCCTCCACCCAAGCTGCTGCCTCAACCCAAAACCAACAATCTACCGATTCTTCAAGTTCTGGTTTCAGTGCTGCTGCCAGAGGTGTCACCTACTCTCCTTACACTGCCAACGGTAACTGTAAGTCTGCTTCTGAAGTCGCCTCTGATGTCGCTCAATTGAAAGATTTTGGTATGATTAGATTGTACGGTGTCGACTGTAACCAAGTCGCCAACGTCTTGCAAGCTAAGGCCTCTAACCAAAAGTTATTCTTGGGTATCTTCGACATGGGTAACATCGAATCTGGTGTCCAAACCATCTCTTCCGCTATTAAACAATACGGTTCTTGGGATGACGTTTACACCGTCTCCATCGGTAACGAATTGGTTAACGCTGGTTCCGCCACTCCATCTCAAATCGGTCAATACGTTTCCACCGGTAGATCTGCTTTGAGTGCTGCTGGTTACAACGGTCCAGTTGTCTCCGTCGACACTTTCATCGCTGTCATCAACAACCCTGAATTGTGTAACTACTCTGACTACATGGCTGTTAACGCTCATGCTTTCTTCGACCAAAACACTGTCGCTGCCGATGCTGGTTCTTGGGTCTTACAACAAATCCAAAGAGTTTGGACTACTTGTGGTGGTTCCAAGAACGTTTTGATCACTGAAACTGGTTGGCCATCAAAGGGTGACAACTGTGGTGTCGCCGTTCCATCCGAAGCTAACCAAAAGGCTGCTATTTCCAGTATTGAACAAACCTGTGGTAACGATGCCATCTTATTCAACGCTTTCAACGACTACTGGAAGGCTGATGGTGCTTACAACAGTGAAAAGTACTGGGGTATCTTGGACTAATCCTGATTAAAGAATCTCTTCGTATTTGTTCTTTGTCATTTGATTTTTTTTAGTGTTTACCCTTTATTTTTTTCCTTAATCAATATTTTATATTTGATTTTTAATTTTAAGAGGACTATAAAATATGAGAGAGAATTAGTTTCCAAATCAACATTTTTTAATTTGTGCCTCTAACACTTTTTTTATTTTATTAATTCTTTTACCTTTTGAAATACGCAGAGGATTTTTTATCCTTTGCAGATACCCATTATTTCTTAAGATATGTTCTAATATCATTTTTTTATTTTATCTTTAAATTATTCGTTGATTCGAAAATATTATGACTGTTTGTCGTTGACTGACAATTTAGTCAATTGAAAAATTATATAAACAATTATTATTTTATTATTTAATTATATATGTATGCGTTTATAATAAAATATGAATGTTTCTCTCTCTGGTTTTATTTATACATCTAGTCTTACTTTACCGTCTTCTTGGAGGAGTTCTGGATCTATTCCTGGCTCTTCTTGGTGGCGTCCTAGATCTATTCCTTCTTGGTGGTGTCCTAGATCGACTCCTTCTAGGTGGTGTCCTAGATCTGGGTCCCCTTGATACAGGCTTCTGATTGTATCTTGAAATTCGTCTATCCTTTTCTTCTTCTTCTTTCTTTGATCTTACCAGTTCCTGTCTTTTCTTCTCTTCTTCCACTTTTATTTGTTTCAGTTCATCCTCAATTGATTTTAACTTATCTCTCATCTCTTCTGTCAAAGAACCCAATCCAATTGCCGTAAAATAATTAATAGAATATCTAATATTTTCTAAGTCATCCGTGGGGAACATATTCACTAAATATGACTTACTTGAATCTGCTTCTAGTCTATTTCTCAATTCATCAATTCCTAATTCACCGACCAATTCTTGAAATAAAAATTTCAATAAAATTCTTCCTGCTGGTGTACTTTCTTCTTCATTTAGATGAACATTTAAAAATATTTCAAAGCTTATGACTTCAGTTGCTAGAATATGACCCCACAATTTACCCATTATTCGAAGTTGTGCCGGTTCAAATTCAGATGCATTTTCATAATTAGACTTAAACGTCTCAATAAATGCGGGAGTCCAGGACCTATGACTTCCAAGTAGTCTTTCAGTTAAAATTCCATAAAATTTTGAATATGTAGATTCCTGAATACTTGACTTTATAATAATATTTACCACCTCATCTTTACTATCATCTGGGATTCTTAATTTTAAAAGTTTATGGGCGGCTTCATCACCTGTCAATGAACTTTTTAATATTAAATAAATGTTTTTCTTGAATTCCACATCAGTTATTCCGGTTCTATCTTCTATCACAGTCTCTGCTTTATCCTTTTCTTCTTCAAAATAATCTTTGTAAACCTTTAATTTCAATGATTCAAATAAAGTCTCTTTCTCTACGTAGTTATCGTCGTAAATAAATTCTGTTAGTTTAAAATCAGGTCTTAGTTCTCCTGTATCAATCATGAAAGTATGCATTTCGCCTTCAAGAACTTTCAAATTAGTAGATTGGATGCCATTGTTTTGGTAGTTTCTACTTCTCAGTTCAAATAACCATTCTAAATTCACATGTTCATCTCTTGACAATCTACCACTTTGTAATAGATGCCTCAATTTTTCAAAAATTGCATTATGTATGGTTTTATTCACTTGAACAAGTTTCTTCCCACAGTGTGTTAGTAATGATATTACTACCGGTAAAGAGCCATTATCTAAATCTTCCAGAAGCAAATGCAATATTTGTAAAATTACAATTTCATGTACCACTTCATAGTTAAATAATTGGGCAATAAAGGTTGCCATTGTAAAAGTTTCCAAATTATTCATATTATTATAACCCTTGATAAACAAAGCAATGGATTCTTTGGTCATAAGTAAACCCATCTCCGGCATTTCAGAATTGATTAAAGCTACCAATAAAGCATACACAACGGGAATATCCTTCTTTAGCTGATTCTTCAAAATACTATCAACTAATAACCTTTGTCCCACCAGCACATTAACTTCAAACAACTGTTTAAATGATTCCATTATATTCATCTCATCGGCATTACCAATAATATATTCTATTTGATCCTTCAATAAGGACCAATTCTCCCTTTGAAGTTCCTCAAGGTTAGTACCATCAGAACTGCTCATGTTCAACTACCAGCATTCATATATGTCCCTCTCAGACCTACTTCAACTTATAATTCTTGTATCATTTGTTTTATGTTATGATATTTATGATATTTCAAAATAGTATAATATTTAAATATTGAAATTTCGCCTATAAGAAATAAAGGTTATATATAAGAATAAATCATAGAAGTTGGTATGATAGAGTTTTAAGAGGTGTAGTTGGGTAGAGGATTGTGAGGTCTTATAATTGCAATTGTAGATAGTTTGAGTATCGTTATAGGTATATAGTTGCTTATTTTTTAATTTATTGTGGTAGTGATGGCTCGAGTAGGTGTTGTTCTAAAGGATACCAAGATATTGGATTACCATAGGGTGTCAGAGATCTTTGAAAATTGTTTGGATAGTTTCAGTTGTAATGGTCCTGATCAATTGGATATTGTTATCCTGGATGAGTTTCGCTCCTATGTCCATTTAGATGAGACTTTGGGAAAGCTGTATAATATTAGTCGTGAAGTATTATTGACAAGATCACTGCATATGTTACCTATAAATATCTATTTTGAATCATTCGATAGTAATGAATGTCATTGGGATATATTATTTGTTAGTGACGAGAAAGATTTGAGTAAGTTTCACTATGCTGAGTATAAATTGTTTGAATTACCAATTTTGAAAAATGTTGAAGTTTCAACAAAATATGATGGTAATGGCGATCAAGATAAGTATGAGGTTTCTGCGTTAGGAGGAACGTTTGACCATATACACGAAGGACATAAAATATTGTTAAGTATTGCCAGTTATTTGACATCATCTAGATTGATTATTGGTGTGACTGATCAAGAGTTGTTGGTCAATAAGAAATATAAGGAATATCTTGAGAATTTTGATGAACGTTGTAACAATGTTATAGCTTTTTTGAAGGTGTTAAAACCTACACTTAAAGTCGAAATAGTTCCTTTGAGAGATGTATGTGGGCCAACGGGTCGAGTACCAGAGATCCAAGCACTTGTAGTCAGTAGGGAAACGATTGAAGGAGGTAAAGTAGTCAACAAGACAAGACTTGAAAAGGGGATGAAAGAATTAGATATATGTGTTGTAAATGTTTTAGGTGGACATGATGAAGATGACTGGAGTGAAAAATTGAGTAGCACAGATCTAAGAAAAATCATTAAAGAAACTTCGTCAGCATGAATTTTTCAATTACTAATGAGAAAGAAAATAACCATTAATAAAACAGAAAAATGAACTAGTATTATATACCTACATTAATCTTAATAAAAGTGAAAAAAAAAATACCTATAAAATCAAAACTAAAATCCAAAAAAACAAAAAAAAAAAACAGAATCAAGATCAAATATAACATGAACAGGATCAAATAAGGCCATCTAAGACCATGAAGATGTCTAATTATCGATCCATGCAATCTCTGAAAAACACATCAATATTATCTGCAATACAAAGAAGCAACCATTTCGAATAACCACGGCCAAGAAAGTTCATTAGAATGGGACCATTGAAATTCGAAAGATGCAAATGAAATCAAGAAATAGCAATAACTACGAACTATTTATTACCATCATAAAAATCATTGGGAAATTGCAAGAAAACGACTCAATTGGCATGAAGTTTGACCCTTGTCCAGAAGAATCGAACTTACATTACCACTACCGTCAGCATTAACTTACAGATTCGAAACACAGATCAATCAATCAATTAATCAATCGATGAAATAGAGTTTGAAGTGAACTAATTAACTATCTGGAAACCAATCAACCATTTACAGATAGTTGAAGTCCTGTTGTCTCTCTTTATAAGACAAGAACTTTCATCAATCAATGAACTCATTAATAACAATGAAGTTAGATCAATTAAGTTGAATTATCCGGTCATCATCAAAAGAATGATTTAATGAAATGAAATGAAATTGATTGTACTCGGTCCACTCCTAATTTAACAAGTTTTCATAGAATAACTTGGTTCTAGTCATCATTGATCAATTAGGAAGAGAAGGGCTTTTAAAATCAGAACAAATCTGACTCTTGTTGGTATCTTGATCATTTTAATTACTGAAAGAGTTAAAATTTGATATTAAATTAGGTTAATTTAAGGTAAAGGACGAGTTGATAATGGTGATGTTAATGAAGATGATGATATGATTGAAATGTTAATTATTAAAGTAATGTTTAATGTAAGTAATAGTTTAATAGTTTTTTTTATATATACTTGAATAGTAGTTTCATTTGTTTCAAAAATGTTAAGGTGTTAGTTCCTCTCTTATTCTATGTTATATATAGATATAGATATATACATCAGCAGGTTTAAGACTTTTCACTAGATCAGATTGATTTTGACTTAGAGATTAATCAGATATTGGTGAGTTTGAAAGGTTAGGAAGACATATTGGGTCAAGTTTGTTGTTGATAAAGAGCTTTCACTCGGTTATATTGTGTTATATTCGGTTTTAGTTTGAAATAAGATGTGTGGTGTATTAGGTATTGCATTAGGTGATCAGACTAAAGTGGTTGCTCCTGAATTAAGTGATGGCTGTCTTTTCTTACAACATCGTGGTCAAGATGCTGCTGGTATCACAACCTGTGGTCCAGGTGGTAGATTTTACCAATGTAAAGGTAATGGTATGGCTCGTGATGTTTTCACTGAACGAAGGTTAACTGGTCTAGCTGGTGCTATGGGTATTGCTCATTTACGTTACCCAACTGCTGGTTCATCTGCTAATTCTGAAGCTCAACCTTTTTATGTTAATAGTCCATATGGTATATCGTTGGCTCATAACGGTAATTTAGTTAATACTTTGAGTCTGAAACGTTATCTTGATGAAGATGTTCATAGACACATCAATACCGATAGTGATTCTGAACTGCTGTTGAACATTTTTGCTTCTGAATTAGAGAAACATAATAAGTATAGAGTTAACAATGAGGATGTGTTCCATGCTTTAGAAGGTATGTATCGACTATGTCGTGGTGGTTATGCTTGTGTCGGTATGTTGGCAGGTTTTGCCCTATTTGGTTTTAGAGATCCAAATGGTATTAGACCATTATTATTCGGTGAAAGAGAGAATTCTGATGGTACCAAGGATTATATGTTAGCTTCTGAAAGTGTTGTCTTAAAAGCACATAATTTCACTAAATTCCGTGATTTAAAGCCTGGTGAGGCAGTTATTATTCCAAAAAATTGTGATAAAGAGGAACCTGAATTTAAACAAGTTGTACCAATCAATTCTTACCGTCCAGATTTATTCGAATATGTATACTTTGCTAGACAGGATAGTGTCCTTGATGGAATTTCTGTTTACCATACAAGATTACAGATGGGTAAGAAGTTAGCAGAAAATATCGTTGAAAAATTAGACCCTAATGAAATTGACGTTGTTATCCCGGTTCCTGACACAGCTAGAACCTGTGCATTGCAATGTGCTATCACGTTAAACAAACCATATAGAGAAGGGTTTGTCAAAAATACCTATGTTGGAAGAACTTTCATTATGCCAAACCAAAGAGAACGTATTTCATCTGTTAGACGTAAGTTGAATCCAATGGAATCAGAATTCAAAGGCAAAAATGTCTTAATTGTAGACGATTCTATCGTTAGAGGTACTACATCCAAGGAAATCGTCACAATGGCAAGAGAATCTGGGGCTTTAAAAGTTTACTTTGCATCAGCCGCTCCAGCCATCCGTTATAACCACATTTATGGTATTGATTTAACTGACACTAAGAACCTAATTGCATATCAAAAAACCGATACAGAAGTTGCAGAGGCAATCAAATGTGATCAAGTTTTCTACCAATCTTTGGAGGATTTGATCGATTGTTGTAAGACAGAGACAATTGACAAATTTGAAGTTGGTGTCTTTACTGGTAACTATGTCACGGGTGTTGAAGATGGATATCTTCAGGAACTAGAAAGGGTTCGTGCTGAGAACAAGAAGAACGCAGAAGACGTCAAGGCAGCTGTGGATATCGGTCTGTACAACTGTGCTGACTATTAAATAGACAATTCCACATATACATATATACATTTATATATACACTAAGCTACATCTACTGGTAAAATAGTAGACGCATCCATTTTATACATCACTAGAAAAGTATAACAAGACATTCAACGAACAATTGCTTTCAATATAATATGGTTTCAAATAATAAATGTAATCAAATTAATAATAATACAGAGTTGATAATTGCAATATAAATATAAATCTTATTTAAAGTTTAAGCATCGGTCATACTGACATCCTCATCAACATCAGCTTTTGGTTCTTGATCATTTGTTGTGGAGACGTTATTGGAATCTTGATCATTATTGGCAGATACATCGTTAGATTCTTCATTGTCCATTGAGACATCCTTTGGTTCTTCTTGCTCTTCGACAGGAGTTTCCTTTAGTTCCTGTAGCTCTTCAGTTGGAGCTGGTGTGTTGGTTTCAGTAACTGAAGCATCAATGGTGACGGCTGGTTGTTCAGTAACCGCATCAGTCTTGGATAAACCTGGAATAGACTCACTACCACCAACAGCTCCCCTAATATCAGCCATTGTTAAACTGGATTGATCATCTTCCGTAACACTTACACCATTTGTTACCACTAATTTTTTAGTTCTATCATATTTAGATAAATCCAATACATCTAATTCCTCTTTATTATCGTGGAAATCAGAAACATCTGCCTTCAGCCATGTCTTGTACTTGAAAGGATACTTAGATTCCTCATTTTCCATTGAATTTGGATCCATGTTAACTCTTTCTTGTGAAACTTCATTCTTCTTTAGAGGTGTAAACCAATCGTATTTCCAATGTTGTCTATTATCTGCTGTTAAAACGTAACCACCACGGTTTGCCTTCTCTATTAGGGATTCCATTGCTTGTTGTGATTGCCTACCTCCTGACAGTATTCACCAAACCTTTTCAATGATTAACAACAGTTCTTTTATTCACTTACAGAAGCTTTAATGTTTTATATATATTATATTGTAAAGTCAAAATAATTATTCGCGAAGAATTACAAGCAGCTTAAAGGTTAAAGTATCCATAGGTTAAGAAAGATTAAGCAATTCGAGTGTAATGATGACCATCGATAGTTCTGAATCAGATAGTTTCAAAGTTTATGCAAATATCCATTATTTTCTCTATACAAATTAAACATAATTAGATATATGTAAATATATATTTAACAGAACAAAATAAAATAAAATTGGAAGAGGTGGCCAGTGATCTATGATTTATTACCATTGGGTGGGTATATTGATAATGATTGTGAATGGCATTCTGTCCCTTAGACATGGAATATTTGGTTTTCACCACATTCAGCTTCAATCAAATCATAATCAGACATGTAACCTACATAAGCAACGTAACCTGGCTCACCTTTATTACCGTTTTCAATAGGATAATGAACAGAAGGAATATTTTTGTTTTCAACAAAACAATATGCTACTGGTTCATCATTTGGATCGTAATCTCTACTGATTCTCTTGAACAGAGTCTTGAACTCACCTCTTTTATCACAACTTGGTCCACCAACTGCCCACATTTTAATTACAGAACTAGATGGACCACCTACCTGCTCCTTGATAGGAGTACAATGGAACCATTCATAATTAATTCTAGTACCAAACTTGAAGTATTCAACAGCAGCAATCAAACACAATGAAATGAAAATGTACTTCAATAAGGTCCAAACTTGTGGTACTCTTCTCTCTGTAGTTACAACTTTTTTCTGTTGCTGTTGCTGTTGTTGTTGAGATTTTTCACTAACCTGATTCTTATTCTTACTGGACATATTATTAACTAATTTAAGCTAGATACACTTTATCAAACCTGAAGAGATCGAAAACAAACAAACCAAGCAAGGTATAAAACTTATTCAAATACAAATATATAGATATGTTCTTTACAATACCTTTCTTTCTTATATATACAGTAATGTCGATCGAATTCTTAGAAGGTGATGGTCTCTATTTCGTTTGTTTGAACAATTGTTAAACGGGTAGATATCAAGGCCTTTGCATGTTGGTTATGTATATAAGGGAAGGGAAGCATAAGTTATGGATAGCATTAGATTATATATATAAAAGACTGTATTGGTATAAAAGTGTACATACGGTTGGATGTGATGATGTAGTAATGGTATTTATTCTTTTGTCTTGTTTCGTTTTCTTTTGTTTTGTTTTGGCTATAATCTGTAGTTGCCATGAATCCAACTGTTTAACATTTGTAAAGAGTTTTCAGGTTGATCGTAAGGGACCATATGCCCACCGTCGAAGATTCTTAAGAAAGTGAAGTTCTTGAATGACTTTTTAGTTCCCACTGCTTTCCCACTTTCAGAACTCCAGTCTTTAGTTGGACTGTTCTTGTATTGGGTTGAGAATTGCCATTTCAATTGATTAGTCCAATTTTCGTTACCTAACCAGTTACAGATGAAATCCTTGTCACCGGCGTAGATCAAGACTGGTAGACCTTTGTTCAATAGTTTAGTGACAGACTTTTGGTATGGTTTCATCCAGTCACCATTGAATAGGAAGTTCTTGTTGATGTCGAAGTTACAGGATTGGAATTTGTCTACTTCTGCGCCCAATGCTGATTGAACCTTCTTTAGGTTTAGGAAATCGTCAATGTACTGCAATTGAGGATAGCACAAGTTACCGCCTTCACAGTCTTTTCTTATGTCGTAAACGTTCTTACCAGTACGTTGGTAAGGTCCCAATTGAGCATTGTTACAGTAGATGGATGCTGGAACACAAGACCAAACGGATTCGCTTTCGTAGCAGGAGTTGATCAACGATAGACAACGGTCCAATGATTGATGCATGTTGGCACATTCTTGTTGGTTCAAAACAGGTGGGGCACCACCTTTACCGCAGGCCATTGGTTCGTAGAATGCGTATTGATTTAGAGGATCGGTCAAACCGTTACCGATCATGACAGAGGATAAATTGAAGGATCTTTCAGAAGGAGAGTATTTTAGGATTTCCTCAGCAAATACAGGGATGTAGTGACCAGCGTAGGATTCACCAGCGATATGGAAAGTTTGGCCATTGTTCTTGTATTGAGGGAATTGTCTGAAGAATAAGTCCAGGAAGGCATAGACATCTTTACCGGCAGCAACTGTGTCAGAGACAGGTTTATCAGAATATGAAAAACCTACGTTGACAGGTTGATCCAAGAAGATGACAGAAGCGTTAGAGTTCCAGGAGAAAGGGTTGTGAACTGGTTTCAAACCTTTGTCGATAGAAGAGGAGCCCAATTCGAAGAACAAACCTGTCATTGAGGAACAGCCTGGACCACCGTTCAACCATAAGATAACTGGGTCATTAGCAGGATCGTTTCTACTTTCAAAAAACCAATAGAAGAAATGCTTATCTTTGTTCTTAACGTCCAAATACCCTGAATATTGCTTTACATCTGGGTCAATTCCCAAGACTTGAGGGTCCTTCACCTTATTAACACGCAATTGGTACAATTCATTGTCATAGTAATTCATCAAAGAATCATCCCAGTTCTCTACATCCTTTGAGATGATGTTACCCTTTGGAGAGGAGGTGAACTGTATATTCAATAAGTCCGCCTTTGGGATATTATACCAGTAGTCTAAAACATGGCTAGGGATATCTGTGATGGATACGTCCAAACCCAATGAAGTGATGGCCTTTGAGATAAACTTCTTTACGTACAATTTGTCATGAATACCGTTGAAGAAGTTAATTTGGTCTGGAATAAAAGCTGCTTGTGCTGCTATGGTGTACAACAGTATACCATAGACTATAGACAATTTCATATTATATAGTTGATGTTATTGATGTTATTGCTAGTGTGAGTATCCAATAGCAAAAAAAACCACTACCAGTTATTCAAGTTAAAATGTATAAAGTACAAGTATATTCTTTAAAATATTGAATGAAAAGACCCTTTTTATACGATTTTATTCTAGAATGGATACCAACTAAGCAAGTGATGTGAAAAGAGACTAAAGTAGACTAGACCTAAAGTGGACTAGACTAAAAGTGGACTAGAGTAGACAGAAATACGGTTGCTCATTTTTCCCTTGGACCTTAAAAGTTGAGGTAAGCTCCTCAACTTGTAGAGTTGACCAGAAATAGATTAATTAAGGTGTGTTGGGTTGGTGGATATGGGGGAGAACGTAAGAGAGAGCTTGGTGGGATCAATATTAGATAGGGAGAGAAACCAAACGTTTGCGATGATTTGAGCAGATAAGATCACCTTATCTATGCAACAAGCCATGGGAACCTTCCTTGCCAGTTGTTAGTTAGCAACTAATCATGCGTTTTCTGTTTAGACCAATCTCTGTTGCTTGATAATGTGTGTAAGTGTGTATGTATATAGTTGGTTGGTTGGTGGTGGTGATAACGATGGTGGTGGGTGATGTAGAAGTTTGTTTCCTCGTTCAGGAGAATACGTTTGTCAAGAGATGTCACGTGATGCTAGTTATATTGATTGGATTTCTACATTATCAACTTGGAGACACTCTGACTCTACTATTGAAGAGTATCATTCATACCCCACTATTGCACATCAACATCACATGTGAACTATATACATCTATGTATCTCTCTGTTTATATATCTGTATATATATGGATCCAGTTACAGTAGTTACGATGTGATGTGTCTCTTAATTGCACAAGAATTATACCAACCGATGGACACACACACACACACACACACATATATATATATATATATTCGATGGCAATTGATACTCAGTCGTTGCCAATGGAGAGTGCGACAGGTGTCGAACAGCCTGGTTTAATATACTGTTGTGACACCTCTTCATCGTTGGTTGCAAGAGGTCAAGTGAAACAAACAGTGAACGGTGCAACCAGATAGCATGACACGAACCACGTTGATCGTGATACACACTCGCACTAACAACTTGTCGATTCTCTTAACCAGATAGACCTCTCTCTTGCTTCCTTTCTTTATCCAATTCCTGGTCCTTCTGCAGTTGCTAATGTTGGACTGACGTCTGCTAGCGCATTGACCATGTCCATATACATTGCAACAGGTTCATACTCCTTCAAAGTAAATAAGAATAAATAATAAATAATAAATAATAAATAATAACTAGTTAATGACAATTCCAATGTACATTCAGTCTTCCATCCCTTCCACTAGATGTTCCTATTCTTCTCTTCCCTTCTCTTATGTCGGTACACCTGTTGGCCATACGTCTCTGGATAAAGTTGGTGTTGCCGTTGCCGTTGCCTTTGCTGTTGCTTGTTGCTTGTTGCTTGTTGCTTGTTGCTTGTTGACGTTGGGATAGAGATTCGAACCGGTCGGTGCAAATGGATACTCTGCTTGCACTGCTCACCAAGATATAGATAGATCAATCGTCGTCTTGTAACAAGAGCTTCCTTGTCTGTCCATCACATACGCACTGCTAGGAACCTCCCAGATCTTGCTTTGCTCAGCGCAGTCACGTGATGTCACTCCACACGCACAACGGCTTACTCATTTCGAAAATCAGCGTTCGTGCACAACGATCTGAACTCGAAAAGCAGGATATCTCTTTTCTTCTCATCCATGAACTTAAAATTATATATACATATATAAAAGGAGATACTGAAGTGGTAATTTGTATTTGAGTTGTTGGCCTTCCAGATCTGCTGGTTCAGCCATTGGTCTTAGTACTTCGATCTAGAGCAAGCTGAGTTTTTGGTACAGATAGTTGTGTTTTTTTTTTGGCATCTCAAAATCAAAAAAGAATAAAAAGAAAAAAAGAATATACAAAACACTCACTCACTCACTCACTCACTCACTCACCCACTCTCACACAACCAACCATGGCACACATCCCTCAAGTGCCGCAGGCAATTCCTATCCCACCATTCATAGTAGCTGGTTACTCATATGCTATGTACACTATCCGTAATTATGTCCCTGGTGGTAACTATGTTTTGTCATACATCAAAAAATCTCATCAGGATGATCCATATAGAACAGCTATAGAAATATTATTGATTCTATACGGTGTGTTCTACTATTTATCAAAACCACAATCGAAAAAAACTTTGCAAACTTCAAATTATAAATTGAATAACTTATCTCCTTCTGAAATAGACGCTTTAATCGAGGAATGGGAACCGGAATCTATTGTCGATGATTCTTCAATCTTCGACGAACGTATGTGGAGATTATCAAAAGTTCCCGTATTACATGCCCCAACCCATCCTGGTGACACCCATGTTGCTTTAAGCAGAAACAATGGTGCCGAACAGTATTCAAATGTTTTGAATATGGCTTCAAATAGTTTCTTACAATTATCTACCAAAAAAGAAGTAGTCGACGAAGTAGAACGTACTATTCGTAATTACGGTGTCGGTGCTTGTGGCCCTGCTGGGTTCTACGGTAACCAAGATGCCCATTTAAACTGTGAATATGATTTAGCTAAATTTTTTGGTACTGAAGGTGCTGTATTGTACGGTCAAGATTTTTGTGTTGCTCCATCTGTAGTTCCAGCATTCACCAAGCGTGGTGATGTCATTGTAGCTGATGATGAAGTCTCTTTGGCAGTCCAAAACGCTTTACAATTGAGTAGATCTACTGTTTACTATTTCAAGCATAATGATATGGCTGCTTTGGACTCATTGTTACGTGAAATCTCCGAATCTGAACGTTTAGAAAAATTACCTGCAATTCCTCGTAAATTCATCGTCACTGAAGGTTTGTTCCATAACACTGGTGATATTGCTCCTTTACCTGAATTGACTAGATTGAAAAATAAATACAAGTTCCGTTTGTTTGTAGATGAAACTTTTTCCTTAGGTGTATTGGGTAAGACTGGTCGTGGTCTTGCTGAATTGTACGGCATGGATCGTGCATCCTCTATTGATATTACTGTTGGTTCGATGGCTGTAGCATTTGGTGCCTCTGGTGGGTTCACCTTGGGTGACAATGTCATGTGTCGCCACCAACATATTGGTTCCAACGCTTACTGTTTCTCTGCCTCATTACCACCATATTCCCCAAGAGCCGTATCAAAGACACTAGAAATAATGACAAAGGACTCTACTGCTGTATCAAAATTACAATCGTTATCTCAAGTATTACATTCTCAATTTGTCAACGACTCACGTCTTTCAGAATTAGTGGAAATCACCTCCAGTGATATGTCTCCAGTTTTACATTTGAAGTTATCTAAGCAAGTTCGTTCTCGTAAGTTCAATTACACTGCTGAAAACTATTCGAAAACCTAGTAATTCTACAGAAACGTAGCACGACTACAATGTTCTTTGACGAATACGAAGATGAAGAAAGATTCCTTCAAAGTATCGTCGATAAGGTTTTACAAGACCACAATATTTTGATCACCCGTAATACCATCGTTTTACAACATGAAACATTACCAATTGTTCCAAGCTTAAAAATATCGGTCACTGCTGACATGCAAGAACAAGAAGTCGCCGATGCCACTTCAACTATCATCGAAGTATTGGTCAATTCTATAAATGAAGCTTAAGATTACGAAAGATAAGAATCCCAACAAAAGAATAATAATATCAACAACAACAACAACAACAACAACAACAACAATGATAATTCAAAAATCATAAACATAGAAAAGAAAAGAAAACTACAAAACCCAAAAAATATGATAAAAAAAGAGTAAAAAAAAGGAGAAAATAATGTAATCTCAACAAACAACCTAAAACAATTCTGTAATTCGTCACCTTCAAATGTGTCATTATAATCATTTTATATAATATATTACCACATATATACTGTACTTCTGTATATTTGCCCTTTTCTTATAAAGATTAAAATTTAATTCCAAATACAAATTTGTAAGCATATCAAACCAATTCACAGAATCAAATTGCATATAACGAATCGATGAATCAATGAATGATCTACATAATTCTTAAAACTGTGACAGGTGACAGCAATATTTACAGATTTACTGACACCAACAATTTACTGACACTTCTGTTTTTAGCAACTTTCTTGCAACATTTGAGACGAGCCTTTTCACAACAAAAATTGTTTCTCCAGGTGATTGATGCAATGAGAATGAAACAATACTTTTGTTGATCCAAGAATAAATAAATAAATACATGAGATTTGTATATAAAAGATGGGTTAGAAAGAAGTTGAAGGTATATTTTAGGTTCATTTTGGAGTTGTGTTGTTACTAAGTTGTCTTAAGAGCAGGTGGAGTTATAGGAACGGTCGTTATTGATTATACGTTGAACAAAGAGAATAAAAGAGAGAGATGGTACACTTCAGGAAGAAATCATCTCACAGTAATGGGGATAATGAGAAGTTGGACGTTAAGTTATCTAAGGAAGATGCTGATAGGTTGAAGGTGAGGACGGCATCAGTTGCTGATCCTATTTTGGAAGCTGTTCAAGAGGCTCAGCCTTTTGAGCAGATGGCTGGTACTTTTGAAGAAAATGCCAATAGACATTCTTATTATACTAATGAGAATGAAGTGCTTCAAGATATATTTGGACAACCTATTAATCAACCAGATATCTCTAATCCAACCAGGGCTAGAGATGAAAGACCTTTAGATACAATCAGATCTTTTGAATATGCTATATCGGGTGATCCAAGTTGGGCTCAGCAACTTGAAACTCAACAATATGGTTTTAGAGTAAGACCAGATTTCCCAAATTTTGGTGGTGTTAACCCATATGATGGTGGTAACTCCCAAATGTATGGTGAACAAGCTGTTTATCAACCAAAGACTTCTACTGCTGATGTTGGTGAAAAGAAGAAGAAGAAGAAGTTTGGTCTTTTTGGTAAGAAGAAGAAATAGATGCATCTAATCATAATATGATTATCTCCATGCTCTTTTCATAATAACATTGTTTAAATCCTCACCCTTTTATGTACACATTTGTATCAAGTATACTTATATATTTTTAACGTTACTTTACTTTATTTTTATTTAAGAAACAAATTCTATAATCAGTTGTATATCAAATTACTTTAGAAGTTGATGATTAATATGATATTCAAGTGATAAAGCATCGTTGATCAGTAGGAAATCCATATCTTTCCCTCTCAGCTCTTCCGTAACAATGAACTCACAGGTAATGTTAACTGTCTTATCTTTATCCTGTTGTGGATGGCATCTCTTAATCATGTAAAGTTCATTATTTTTATAACCAATACAGAACCAAGATTCTTTTTGCATTTTTGGGAACTTATCACAATAAACTTCAAACTCACGATTATTTTGCTTAGAATGATGTTTTGAAGTTATAACTACTTTAGTATTATCTTCTTGTTTCTCAACTTTAACATCATCAAGTGCTGGTAATCTTTGACAAACGCTAATAAACTTACGCTGAATTCTTTCTGCAAGAACCTCTTCAGAAACTTCATCATCATTTTTCAAATCTGCATAAGACAAATCATTTTGAATTGCTAAGTTCTGAAGTTTCTTGAATCCCATCCTAGCTATTCCGTTTAGGTTTACTTTAGAACTTTGTGATTTGGCATCTAGTGGGTGACCACTCTCTAAAAATTCAATATCATTAAATCTTTTTAATTCACAACCAGGTAATGCACTTGCTGGATCATCTTCGTACCAATAACCTTGTTTAATACACTGCATTGCTTTAATTATAGTCAATACTGTATTGAAATAACCTAATTCACTAGCAACATCAACAAACGCCTGCAAAATACGTAAAGATTGATCAAGCACAGAAACTGTGTCCTGAATATAATCTGCGATAGGTAGATTAACACGACTTAAATGTGCTTGTAATAATAAAAATGCTTTAACATGAGTATCAAAAATTGGTAATTCATATTCTCCAGTGAAAATAGTTTCCGCAGGATATCTTAACTGTGCAGACATTTCTTCATTCATAATAGTTTCACCACCTCTAACTGGCAATTCATTGTATTCCTCTGCCAATGATAACCATTTCAAGACATCAATAAATCTGGCATTATCCTTAATTTGAGCCAATAAAGTTCTTATAGTCTTGTGAGAAATATAATAATAGGACGCAATACTCAAGAATGGAGTAGCTTCAATATCCTCGCCATAGACCTCTACACATCGAGAAGAAACCAATTCTTCTATACTTTTATCAATCAGTTCACTGATATGCTTATGCACTCCAGCTGCACTTGTATCTTCAAGTATGCCATAATATGTTGGGTTATGATGAGCTCTACGGAAGAAAAAGGTCCATCTTAAGAAGTCAATAGCGTCTTGTTTGTTACAAACAGTACCGGAATTGATTTCAGCACCTAAATGATCTTCTAAAACCTTGTGTAATGACGATTCTACAGGGAACCCAACATTCAAGAAATGCTTGTAAAACATCTTCTTATTTTCACGAGTGTAGACGATAGCTGTACCTGTTGTATCATAAGCAGGTCTACCAGCTCTACCCATCATTTGTAAAATATCAGTTAAATCCATATCAACGTATCCTAGAACTTTCTTATCATAAAATTGAGTACCTTTTATAACTACTAAATGTGCTGGTAAGTTAACACCCCAGGCTAAAGTGGATGTGGCTACCAAAATTTGTAACTTTCCCTTTTGAAATAATTGATGTGAAATATCACGATCCTTCTCAACTAAACCAGCATGATGTAAACCAATACCGAATTGAATCGATAACTTCAACGTATCATCTGTAATTTGTGAAATATAATACTGTAATTCACCATCATCATCAATTTTTAAAAATCTCCTTGGATTATCTTCCATACCACACAGATGAATTAGATCTAATGCAGTTAATCTAGTTTGTCTACGAGAAGAAACAAAAATCAATGCAGGCTTCACTGGAGAATGCTGTTTAATAGCCATAAAGGCTGGTTTGTTCATTGTCTTCATTAAAGGACAATATGCCAAATTATCAGGGAAACCATCAATATACATATTCAGTGGGACTGGACGGACACTTGATGGGAAATTGAATAAACCATTGCTTTTAACACCCAACCAACTGGCCATATCATATGCATTAGAAACTGCAGTAGACATACCAAGTAATCTAATAGGATTACTAGTTTGTGACGCAATATAGTTCATACGACTTACAATCATTTCTAAAATAGGACCACGATCACTTGCCAATAAATGAATTTCATCCATTATAACTAATGATATATTTTGAACAAACTTACGTGTCTGCCAATTACGAGAAATACCATCAAATTTTTCTGGAGTTGTAATGACAATAGTGGCATCACGAACATCCTTTGGATCTGGTAAAGAATCACCTGTCAATTCAACAACTCGATCTCCAGTTACCGGTGTAATTCTTTTTCTCCAATCATCAACTCTTTCTCTAACCAAAGCTTTCATAGGTGCAATATATACAATCTTCTTACCTGGAAAATCTCTAAAGGCATGCCATATAGCCAACTCAGCTACTACTGTTTTACCAGAACCAGTTGGTGAACCAACAAAAACGTTATCATTTGTATTATACAAAGTATGGAAAGTCATAGTTTGCATTGGGTTGAAATATTTAAATGGATAAATTGATTGCACCAAAGGATTGTTTAATGCAGAAGTTGGTAGTGGTTTCAATCTTAACAATTTGGTTTGAAGAGTTTCATTATAAGGTCTAATTAGATGTTGGAATGAAATTGGGAATGTCGATTCACAACCTATCCAAGTATCTGAAACGACCTTTACCACAACTTGAGGTGGTAATGGATCAGACAATGGAATCATGAAATCCATTTCATGAACAGTATTTAATTGAGCTTTCCTCAGAATATATTTCTCAAAATGTAGAACTTGAGATTTATCTGATTCTTCCACCAAGACCCAGAAAAATTGTACATCACCATGTACCCTGAAATCCCACTTGAAATCTGGAATTAAGTTAACATGAATTCTCATCACATTAGTGGTTATAGGAAATATTTCTGCCGATATAGAAATACTTGGAAATTTGCTTATTAAATTAAAAAGTTTATTACCAATACCTCTGTTATGGACAAGTTCACCAATTTCTTCAGGTTCGAGGTCCATTAAATGATCCATTGAAGGATTTCTGTCTCGAATTTGACGGATGATAGGGTCAGGAAGGTCAAATTGACATAATGGATGATCAAATGCCCACAATCGTTTCTCAATGGATTTACAAACATCCAACATAACTTTAGCAAAATTACCCCATCTTCTATTGATACCAATTAAAAATAGAGCTCTACAAATTCTTGTAGCATTTTGAGCAACGTAATTAGAATCCGAATTCAACGCTGAATCAAAAATTTTACTTTGAGAAATATATGCTTGTAATAGAACGTTTGCCTTACCTTGGGCGGTATCTAATGCTCCACCAATTTGACACTCAACAGCCGATTCAGATAACCTTGTCAATTCAACTGCTTCTTCTTCTCTAAATTTAATACCATCAAATTCACTACTCATACTAATCATAGAAAGAACATCTGCTTCCGTTGCCCTTGGATTACACATCTGATTAAATATTTCAACAGATTCATTCAATAAATAAAAATCGGATGCGACTCTACCTAAATCTTTCGGAATGAAGTGCATTGAAATTTCATCAAATACTATCATTTGTAGTGAGTGTAGCCTTCGAGCTGCAGTAACTACCATTTTTCTTCTTCTGTCATATAGTTGAGGGTCGGAAGCAAGCTCCTCCCAGTCAATTGCATAAGTAAATGGATTCTTTCTCATTCTCACGTATAAGTAAGTGTAACCTAACCATTGAACAGCTTCCTCTACATTGGTAACTGTACCCAAGGAAATTTCTGCATTCAGGTTGTCTACCAATTTGGACCCTAATTTTGATTCGATTGGATGTTGTTGAGTCAGCAATGAGACATAATGGTCCAATCTATCATTTGAAGTACATAATATACCTGTACCATGTTCAGAGCCAAAACCTGGTCTACCTGCACGACCAAAAATTTGAATAACATCAGATATCCCTAGATCTATGAATCCACCCTTTTTTGAATCATATACTTGGGTACCTTTGATAATAACACAATCAGCAGGTAAGTTCACACCCCAAGCTAGTGTTGCAGTACAACATAAAACTTTAATTGCACCATCTTTGAACATTTTTTCAGTTAAATTACGATCTGTACGTGCCATACCAGCATGGTGAATACCAAAACCAAATTGAAAAAGTTCCCTTAAATCTTTATCTCTATTTTTAGCCAATTCTTTTGAATATTTATTCTTCATATCTGCATCAGGAGCAAATTCTGTGATTTCACTGTTTTGTTCTGCTATTCTAATATAGGTTCTTGCACTGTTAACAGTCTCTTTTCTTGCATGAACAAATACCATGACTTGATAACCTCTCTGAATCATCTCGATTAATTTATCATAAGAAACTCTATCTATATTTTCCCTCGATTGTCTACTTCCTGCATTACCTCTACAACCCAACAACTGTTGTTCCAATGGTTTTGGACGGAAAGATTGATCAAAATAAAACATACCGACTTGACGGTTGACACCTAAAAAATCAGCAACATCCATAAAATTTGGTAATGTTGCTGATAAACCTACAATACGGATCATAGACTGAGAGCTTTCAACTTGTCTCAATGTACGTGCCACTAATGTTTCGATGACAGAACCTCTGTCTTCATGTAACAAATGAACTTCATCAATAATCAATAATTTAACTTTAGAAACTAAATCATTGTCACCATTTGCTTTACGTGTAACAACATCCCATTTTTCTGGCGTAGTTACAATAACTTGGGTTGTTTGAATTTCTGCTCTTGTCAATTGCATATCACCAGTCAATTCTCTTACTTGGATATCAAAAATAGCTAGCTTTTCACTAAATTTCTCAACAATTTCTGCAGCCAATGCTTTCAGTGGAGCAACATAAATGACTTTAAAATCATCATATTGGATATCAAGTTCATTATGTTCATTTACTTGAGAAAATTGTTTGATAATGTTTAAAATAGTCAACAATGCTATATCTGTTTTACCGGCACCTGTGGGAGCACAGATTAACATGTTTTCGTTAGTATTATATGCCACTGGAAATACTAAAGATTGAATTTTGTTTAATGTCTTGTACTTAAATACAGCTCTACAATAATGATCCAGACTATCTATACTCATTAATCTAGTATGAAATACTTTTTTATTAGTATCAGGATCAGCTGCTGGAATAATTAATTCTTCATGTGACTGATATGATTGTCTGGTTGTACCGATAGGCAAAGAAAATTTTTGGCCTGAAAAAGCCAAACTACTAGTATTACCATCTTCGTATTTCCTATAAACATGAGGATACTTTATTACTCTTCTAGCAGGATCCAACTTTTGGTTTTTGGCATCATAAGCATTTTGTATAACCTGATCTTTCATTTCTTGTTCAGTCAAATAATCAAATTCAGAAGAATCAATGATATCTCTGGTCATTTGTATAACATCTTCCAAAGAATGAGCAGTTATTAATTGTCTATTTTCCAAAACAAATGAGATCAATTCGACATTCTCTGCACCAACCAGATCAAGCAATTGTTCCGCTAATTGACCTTTCTCATTTGCAAATGTAATTTCCAGAACAGATTTCAATAGGGTACCTGTAGACAAAGAACTAGAACAGGTACTAGCCAATCTTACTAATCTCTTGAAGACAGTACTTCCACTAGAATCACCACCATTGACACCATTACATTTCTTGACATCATCAACCATTTTTACAAACTTCTCATAGTTTAAATCCTTAAAATCATCAAAAATGTCATCCCACTCATTCCTATCCTGAGCCAATTTAATTAATGTAGTTTTACCTACTTGTTCGTCACTTTCACCATTTATCTCAGGGAGTTCAGAAACACCAATTTTCATGTCATATTGATCTACTGAGTGCATCATAGCCTGCATTGCTTGCATGTACGAACCAGCGGAATGGATTGAATATTCTGTTGTCATGTTTATAATCCTATATTCAATTCTCTTACTTCTGCTCAAAATTCAAAGATTTTTATCCATGCATATATAAAGATGCAGATAGATAAACAACAAACTATCAAACAGTGTTCCTAATAACTGTTGATTGGGTTGCTACTCTATTTCCTAAGTTTTTAACCGTTTATTCCCACTAATAAATTCGTCTTTGTATTGTCTTTCTTGTAAGTTGACTATTAAAGTTCTTCATTTTTAATAATCCTTTAAGTCAGCAGTTACAAGTGTGGTGTTCAGGTGTAGATATCAACAAATTTTAAAGTGAAAAATTTTTGTTCGAACAGAGAGACAACGACGAAAGCTTGAATGAAATTTGGACAATTTATTGTTACTTTAATTAAGGATAGTTTTAAGATAAAAGAGGTTATTAGTGTTAGAATAGGGTTCAATTGATTCCCTATTTTTAGCTTTTTATGTTCAATCGTTAGAAAATAAAAATATCCATACAGATAATATCATACAACAATGTCAGCTATCCCAGAAGGTTCCAATGTTACCGTTTTGAACAAAAACGAAAAGAAAGCTAGAGAAATGATCAGCAAGTTAGGTTTGAAGAAGATTGCTGGTATTAACAGAGTCACTTTCAGAAAGAAGGACAACCAAATCTTTGCTATTGACAATCCAGAAGTTTACAGATCACAAGGTGGTAACTATGTTGTCTTTGGTGAAGCAAAGATTGATAACTTCAGCCAAAAATTAGCTGCTGCTCAAGAGAAGATCCAATCTGTTTCTAAGAGCCCAGAAGAAATCCAAAAGGACATGCAATTGGCTGCTGACCAAGCTGGTGACGAATCTGCTAAGCCAGCTGCTGCTGCTGAAGAAGATGATGAAGCTCCAGTTGATGCTGGTGATTTATCTGCTGAAGATATCGAATTAGTTGCTTCTCAAGCTAATGTCTCTAAGAACAAGGCCATCAAAGCTTTGAAAGAACACAACGGTGACATTGTCAACGCTATCATGGCTTTGTCCAAGTAAATATGATGTGGACAATATAATCTTTTAAATATTATATAATGTATATGCCATGTGTTTTTAAAAGATAAGATTCATACATAATTCTTATGACTACAGGTTATAAATGTAATTTCTAGTTCAATATTTATTGTTTCTCTATTATTTCTGACTCAGGGTCGTCAGTAGGGGTAATAGGGAATGGTTTATTAACTTCTTGATTATTGATTTCGTCAATTATATTCCCACATTCTGGGCATTTGTATTTAATGGGTCTATCCATTCTAAAGAGGCCAAAATGTTTAGAACATTTAGGACATACAATTGGCTTCGTTACTTCATTTCCACCGGCTACAATTCCAATAATTCTATCGAACCATTTATCTCTTTCTTCTTTATCATTCATGATAGCATCATTCTTCTTCAAGCTGATTAATTCTTCTTTAACTTCATTCAATTCTTTATATTTGTCATTAATTTCTTCATTTAATAACAGAACCATATCCTCACTTTGGTTTTCACCTGAAGAGAACCTTTGTATAATAGAATTCGTGGCATTAAAATTAGTGTCTTCCTTCAATTTTTCTAATTTCTCTTGATGTAAGCCACGTAATACACTCAATTGCTTGTTTCTGCGATTTCTTACTATACTATTCAACTTTATCAGACTCCACTTAGCAAAGATCACCACTATTATACTAGCTAAGACGCTTATAATAATTAATAATTTTTGATCTTTAAAATACCAATAACAGTACGCAAATACCAGCATGGTAAACCCAGAACCATAATAAGTCAACTCATGTTGCCAATAATCCAAATTAGCTTGGTTCTTCTTCATTGTCAACTCCAGATCATGAATCTTTGAAGTAATTTGAGATAAGTCCTTCGTATACCTTTCGACAAGGCTTTCGCTATCAGAACCACTTGCCCAACGTCTAATCGTACTAAACATCACTCAATTATAACCTATAAACTAAAACCAGTACCTTGACACACCTATATAGTTGCAAAATGCACTTTAACCTCACTATCATCAAAAGACAGCTAAATACTCATCTTCAAACTAATGTGTACCTATTTCTTTATATGCTCTAATATTCAATTATATTATTTAACGTAAATGGAATTTAGCGATGGAAGTTGACATAAAACAGGAAGATTAATCAATTTATATAAAGTACAGATAGAGGATTGTTTATTGGTAAAATAAGAGCTGGTGACTTGGATGATGTATATCTGATAGTGTTATTAATTTATAGAGGTTTTTTAGGATTTTTTTTTATTCAGCTATTCAACATGCCATCAGTTAGTATTTCAACAAAGCAGTTGCAAACACTATTTCATTCAGAGACTAAACAGACTACTGTGACAACACCACTTGGTAACACAATTGTTGAGATTCAAGGTGATCTGGAGGTTCCGCTGTCTAGGCCCTCTGATGACTCTGCTTCCGATGAGATCTTAAGTAGATTTACTCAATACAAAGGTGAAGATATAGTAAGGTTTGGGTTGCTAACCATCAGTCCAGATAATAAGGTTGCAACATTATATGTAGGGAAGAAGCAGAGATTGCTTGGTAATGTAGTGAAATTGGAGACTCCATTGGGTCTGCTTAAGTTTGATAATGATTCAGGAACCGTGGAGATGCAAGATATATTTGAATATAAAATTATCTTCAAAGAAAGGCCCCTGCCAATTATGTAAAAATATACAAAGAATGATATATTTCATTAAAATATGTACTTATAGGTAATTAATTGATTTAAGAAAAGGAAAATGAAGTTAATTACAAGGACCAGCCGGTTTTTAAATTTTTTGAATTCAAGTCAGATGTATTTAAGACAGGTAGCGGGTGAGCTTCTGTATTAAAAACAATCTTTGAAAGATCAACCTCATCTTCAAATAATAGATACAAATATTTCAAGGTCTCAGCAAGCCAGAAACTTTCCATATTATCCTTCTTCTGAGTTGGTAAATCGACACAGTTAAAGAGACTGACATATTTTGGACGTTTAGTTTCTTCATCAATGACAGATGAATGTTCTAGGAAACTATCTAGAATTTCTTTACCCCATCTTCTGTACTTTTCGTCCTTAGATAACTGATACATGAACATTATTGATTCGACGGTCTCTGGTCTTTGTAAGTTATGTTTATCCAATGGTTTGATATAGAAATCACCTGTTGGGGACTTCCACCAATTACCATTTGATGCTTCATTATTTAAAAACTCAGTGTTGTCATTGAACACAACGATTTCAGGAGCTAAACCTGAACCAGTTTGAGCGTACATTTGATAACAAGTATGAGTAAATTCTTCTGCTAATTTCCAATCTTCAGCTCTATCTTTATTCCAAAATTTGCTGTTACGAGCTTCTGTAATTGGTAGACCATTAGTGGCACCCATTGCCAAAAGACCGCCCATGAAACAAACCAAATGATCCATTTTTGGTACAAATGCGTTGTTGATACCAAAAGGTCTTTCACCTATATAAGTAAACCCGCTTGGGTTTGATTTTGAGACTAATTTTCTCTTCATACCGTTCATAGATGCTCTATAAAGTTTGTAATATAAATCTTCTTTGGTCAATAAGTACTGTTTCAACAGATATTCATAGAAAGAATCACCACGAGAGCCCATTCTGATGTATTCACCCATGAATCTAGCAGTGTCAGGGTATGTATAAATAGGCACCAAACCCAAATATTTGTCGCCCAATAAATCGTTTACTTTGTATAGTGGGGGATAAACCATTTCTGACAATTTCCAATAAGTATCATTACCGGTTAAGAAGGATAAATATTTAAATTCCATTTGTAAAGTGGTAAATTCAGCGGTGGAAGAAGCACCATCATCTACATGATTTTTGATACATTCACCTGAATGCAAGTTGACACTAGAGTAAGGGATACCAGAGTCGGTACAGACAAAGGCCATTGATAATCTATCACCTAAATCAACGGCTTTATCCAAATACATTTTTGGGGACCCTACATTCAATTCAGTAGCCAAGTAATAAGAAGATAGTAGTCCACCCAGCATACGAATAGTGGTTTCAAAAACACTAATCTCTGAATCCATATCATAATTTAAAGTATGTTCGATCCAGTAATCGACTTGTTCAATTGATTTCAAAAATTCATCCTTGTGGTTAACACTGCTGTTATACATCAGCATCATTGTATCCAACGTATCGACGATCATCCATCCTAGAGGATCACCAGAACGAGGCATGTTATCAGCACGTCCAGTAATTGGGCCATACACATCGAAGCCCCATCCAAATTTGACATAATCATTCCAAGAGTCCAAGAATGCCAGCTCAATTGATTCTTTAGCAGCAGCAGCATCTATTTTCCTTGCCCTGAATTGGAATGGCAATTGGAATGTATCTTTGAAGAGAATCAAAGTACTACAATAAGCCAATGCTAATATGAAAACAGCTTGGACAAACATTATACAAAAACTCTAAAGTACCTAACTCCCCTTGGCTCTCTTTCTCTCTCTTGTAGCATAAGAAGTGAGATCCATACAAACAGAAAAGAGATGGACCCGCATGGTATCCCAAACATACATGCACACATCCACTGCTTTTAAATATGTTAATTGGGGGAAATCTATCTGAAACACATCGACAATGGATTAATTAGATCGAAAAGCATTCATTGCGTTGCTGAACCTCAAAGTTCAAAGAACAAAGCTTAGTTTGGCAGTTCCCGTTGTGGACGATCTGGCTGTTGATCACTATGAAACCTCAAATCGAAGTCAAAAAAAGAAGTTCCGCTTGCGAAAAGCTCAAATCAATCTGAAATCCTAGACAGATATATCACCTTATAATGCACCTAAACATTTGCTGTCCCCACTTCCATTACCCATATCTGCCCACATCCTTATAAAAAGAGGTTTTGGTATTGAGGTCATCGCCATTTTTAAAGCCTAATCGGATATCACGTGATTTTGGATATATTTGTTTTTCCCTCGGTAATCATATATCATTAACTACGAGGTGCATATCCCTCTCTCGTAAACGGTATAATTCCCAAAAGATGGCCCATTATTAAAGGTTAGTCAATATGGCATACAGTATAGCATAATACAATATAATATAATATATATATACATTTATGTATAAGAGATGGGTTTTATGGGAAGAATTGTTGGTTTGAAGTGGTAAGAATTGCGTAATTATTGGCTGGTGTGATTGTTTGCTGGTATTGTAAATTTTTGTCTGTCTTTTTCTATTTTTTGAAACAAGATATTGGGTGGTTGTCTCTTTCAATCTCGATTTATTGATTACTTCACTGCTGTTAATATTAATAGTTTGAATAAATAGGTTCAAACAAGATATTCTTAGAACGTTGTGGTGTGTTTTTATGGGCTTTCATCTAGGGTTACATTGTATGGTGAGTTTCAGGTTATAAGATTATTATACATTGGGATTGGTATTGGTGTTGGAAAATAATAATACTAAGACCGACGCAAGCGAAAATAGAACTACACATCTGTTAAGATTGGATAGAGGTATGATAGCATCGAAGGTAGGGCAATCGATTCCGCCTAACACAAGCCATGCTATATCCGTGTGTTTGCCTACTTGGGAAGATAATATAGCGTATTCGAAGGGCGATTCTGATCTGTTGAGCCGGCTGCAGACTGGATATCCTAGGTTTAATATCCACAAGTCAGTACAACGGCTATGTGAGGTGCTTACTGATAAATATGCGAAGGAAAATGAGTCTTGCTTGTGTTTCCCTTCTTATAAAGTAGCCAAGCGTTGTCGTGAATATATCAGAATCAAGTCTTCAAGGGAAGCTTTAAGAGTACCAAAAGTTAGAATCTTACAATTGGCAACTTCAAAACCAGTCACCATAGAGGAGGCAAGATGGAAAAAAGAATGCAGAATTGCAGTTGTGTTCGTGGATAAAAAATATTATAAATTCATACAACAGTATTGGCAATACACCGGGGAAATTATCTCGAGCAGATTGGCGGAATATGTCTTGCATGAACTTTTTATAGTGGAAAAGTCCAGTCAGTCAATGAAATCTCCAAATAAAGGATCTACGCATTTAGAACAAAGGGATAAAGAGGAATACATAGAAACAAGATATGGCAGAAATTTAAACTTTGCATTTGGAAATAGAGCTAAAGGTTTGATCAAGAGAAGAATAGCAACAAAAGTAGCGGATAATATAGAATTGGAAGCGGAGGATTTCGAAAATTACCATTTGGATAGCCATTTGAATTTGAATAACCATCAGAATCCAACTTTGGATATAAATACAGATTTCTTGGATACCATGAATGACGACGATCATCATCCTAGATCTCATGATATAATATCTACCATTCCACCAGAACCGATTGAAATGGATACCCCAAACGATAATTTGAGCTCAATTAATAGTTTCGTTTCTGTGTCAAATGATATTAACGAAAATAATAGACCTAACATGAGAATTGATGCTGAGAAAGATGTATTTTTGTTTCCTAGTGGTATGGCATCTTTATTTACAGCACATAGGCTTCTTCTAAATCTAGACGCAAGACGTGTACAACGTTCAAGATCATCTTCAAATGTTGCAACTAACACTAACAATGGATTAGCAGACAATTCAATCAATACAGGAGCATCGATAGGTTATGGTCCTCCCTACAAGAAGACAGTGTTATTTGGATTCTCAAATAATGATACTAAAAACATACTAAGTGAATTTAATCATACGCATTATTTTGCATGTGGAGATTCTAATTCTTTAAAAGATTTAGAATGTACATTGCATTCAGGAGAGCAAATATTAGCTGTCTTTGTTGAAACACCTTCAAACCCATTATTAAAAATGCCAGATCTCGCACATTTAAGGCGGTTGGCTAATCTATATGGGTTTTATATCATTATTGATGAAACAATGGGAGGCTTTGTCAATATTGACGTATTGCCTTATGCAGATATTGTTTGTAGCTCATTGACAAAAATATTTAGTGGTAGCTCGAACGTTATTGCCGGTTCAATGGTATTGAATCCACAAGAAAAGCTTTACAGTTTTGCTCAAGTCTTCATGAGTCAATTGGGAGAATACGAAGATCATTTATGGTGTGAAGACGCCATCTATCTAGAACGAAATTCCCGTGATTTTATTGCTAGAACTATCAAAACTAATCAAAATACCGAGTTTTTGTTGAAGAAAGTGTTGTTAGCACAAGAAGGACCTTCGAAATTATTCAAAAAAATCTTTTATCCAAGCCTCACTTCCGCAGAGTCCAAAGTAAATTATGATGCCGTTAGATGTAAATCTATTGATAAGGACAGTGATGAAGAAGGTGGTTATGGGGGTCTGTTCTCATTGGCATTCAACAAAATTGAACAAGCTAAGATATTTTTCAATGAATTGAACCTAAGTAAGGGGCCATCGTTGGGAACAAATTTTACGTTATCATGTCCCTACACAGTGCTAATGTATTATGACAAATTAGATGAAGTTGCAAAATACGAAGTTGAAGAAAGCTTAGTTAGAGTTAGCATTGGTATTGAATCTCAAGATGAATTGCAAAAAGCATTTCAACATGCAATTGACGAAGCACTAAACGTATGAATTATCACGAAATATAGAATATAGAATAGACATATGTAATTAAATAGATAGAGCAGTATGATATCCTGCGACATATCATATTATTCTATCTATACTGCATTGAGTCAATAATTCCTGACTCGAATAAATATTAAACAATGCTTAGTTTGTATTTAGATCTTTTCTCCAGGATAAAAGAGGGTCACTTACTAAGCGATGCCCTTTGAACTGTACCTGACTGGTTAAAAAATTTCACCTATAAATCATATAATATAGTCAAAAAGGTAGATATAACTTAGGAAGGGGGTAGAATAGGATTAAAATTGAAGATACAGAGCGATATAGTATAATGGAGTGTGGCGAAGACTTGATATATGACCTCTTACGTCAAAGATATCCTTTTTACCAATTGATAAACTTTTTCAAAACTCATTATAACCAAGAAACTCCATTAGTACTACATGCTGAACGGTTTATTACAGAATTGCATGAAATTTCATCAACTAATCCTTACTACATCAAGAACATTATCAAAGTATTAACTGATAATATAGATTTGCTAGATGACTCTTCTGAGGGTATTATCAAGGTCATTACTGAGGATGATATTGATATTTCTGAATGGCTATATGAAAAATACATTGGGCTTCTGAATCTGGGCCAACCTGATCCTACCAATACAGATGTTATTCAGTATCGATTCAATGACTCGATTAAAATTAAATTAGAAGAAACACCATATGTTGTCAGCGCAGCTGGTACTACAGGGTTCAGGACATGGGAAGCTGCATTATTCATGACATCTTTCTTCGTAGAAACTGGTTATTTAGATACGATGAGCAAGAAGAATATCTTGGAGCTAGGTGCTGGCACTGGTCTAGTAAGTATTGGTCTGTGCAAGCAATATGAAGATTCCATTGATAAAATATATGTTACTGATGGTGACTCCCAACTAGTTGAAGGGCAATTATTAAAAAACTTCAATGAAAACGAACTATCACATAATGATAGGGTGATCTTACAAAAATTATGGTGGAACGTTGATGATGTGCCATTAGATTTAGATCTTATAGTTGCGGCAGATGTCACATATGATTCGAGTGTGGTTCCTGACCTATGTGAAACAATATCTAATTGCTTTAAACGATCATCTAATGATTCAGCAGTCTGTTTACTAAGTGCAACAGTTAGAAATGAAGATACCCTAGACCTATTCGAAAAAAAATGTCTAGAATTGGGACTTGATTGTTCCATAATTACAACGACTAACGAAGACGACCAAGGGAACAGATTGGAACAACAATTGACATTTAAACCATTAATTGCACCTATTCGTATTTATAAGATTACTCCTAAATAAAATTGATTTAACAGAATTACATAACTTTACTCTTTAAAAGATTAATTAAAATATAGGCACTCTCTGACACTCGAGTCTCATTTAGTTAGGAAGCCTAACGTAATCCACTCGAGTTCTTAATGAGTGACAATTTGATCTATCCTTAAAAACCGCTTATCACGATAAATCTGAGTGAGAATAAAAAGCTCAAATCTCGTACTGTCTATTGCGGTGGAAACTTTTGGACAAAGTTACTCTTTTTAGAAAACAATCAAAAGAAAAAACATTAATTAAATTGTATAAAAAAAGTGTAAAGTAGAATAGAACTAATATCATCAAGATCTTGCCTCTTTATATACAATTATTTTTTTTGCTTCAATGGATTTCGAAAGAAATGAAAAAATGTTGTCTATGTGTCATTTTATACGCTACATGATGAATAAGATGAGTGTCAGTACGGTTAGGGTTTATTTTACTAACTGGTATATGTTTGAACAAATTATTTAGATTAGTTTATACATTTTAGTTTCTGTCCATATGTCCAAATAAACTATTTACATGGATGTTTTGATCCCCATCACTACTTCTCAAATACATTTGTTCTATCATTTCTGTCCAAGATTCAACAAATTCTAGACCAATATCAGCACTTGATGAAAACCAATCTATGACTTCACCTTGGAATGACATTGAATTTGGGTTTAATATTGGTGTTTGTTCAATTCCATGATGTTCGTTTCCAACTATGGCAATTTGTTCTGTTGTATTTATTGGAAGTTCGGTTTGAGGGTGTTCGTTCATTATAAATGGCTCAATTGGCTCTTGAGAATTTTCAATACTGCTTAAATTTTCCAATGATTTGTTACCCACTTTTACATCTGCATTTTCTTGTTTAGCTGCAACACCTTCGTTCATATAAAGGTTTTGTGTCTTATTCCTCAATTCTTTGCACATATACAACAAGATGGATGAATATCTCTTACAAAGATGTAACTCATCAGGGGAAGCATCATTTAACGTGACAGACGTGGTCTCGATCAATTCTAAGGCTTCATCTACTGGTATTCCACTTAACCTTATAATTGCATTTATTTCAGAATTCTCAGAAGTTTCACTTTCTGTTAAAAGCAAGAAACATTTAACAATAAACGCAACAGATCTTAGGATTCTTGTAACCCATCTAACAGGCAAATACCTTAACAATTTTAGCTTGTTGACTCTGACCGCAGATGTCAATATCTCCTTTGCTGCATTGTAAGCCATATAAACATACTTTGCACTCTTTGTAATTTCACTTAAATTCAAATTATTATCCTTTATATCAACTTTCAAGGCCAATGAGTAAATATATAGCTGGCAGTAGTAATAATCTCCTATCAAACTTTCCTTTTCAATCGCTTGTGAAAGTTTCTGGACTGTATTTTTATCTTTATATTTAGACATGTCGCAAGGTGCACATTCGAATAGTTTTAATAGGCCATGGTGATTACTATACCAACTTTCAATCAATGGAGAAAATATACTTAACACGGCTAAATTTTGCCTTTGATTGTTGAAGGCCAATACTCTCTTATTTTTAGCAGAATAAATGGTCTCATATGCTATAGACATGATTCTCAAAATTTCAATTTTAGCCTTATGAAAGCTAGCGAACTTTAAAGGATAAGGTAATGAAGTGGATGTTACACTATGGTTTCCCCAAGTTGGTTGTGTTTCAGGGTTGTTGTTTTGGTAATATAGGATGTATTCATCATTCAAATATTCTCTTTCAGCGTCGGTAATCACTGTAGAATTTTCACTAGATTTATTTGAATTGATCTCTTTTAAAAACTTAATCCATTTTTCTTTACTTTTATCATGCTTTAGTATTTGTTCTAAGTAGTATTGTTCGTTCCCAAAATTTTCTGCAAATATATGTCCTTCTTCATCATCATTATTTTTACCATGACTACGGGTGATTGATAAGTTGATATTACTTAATGAGTCGGAAAGAGTAGAACGTTGGTTAACGTTCATTGCATTGAATGTTTCAGATATGTGTGTTGCCATAAAAATTTTATAATTATTGTCAATGAAATGCATATCCTGAGCTAGCCTGACAGCACTCCCAGTAAACATCCATGCCATTCTGTCACTGTGTCTCATAGCTTCGAACCCTGTTGTCTTCTCACCTTTAAATTCAGACATATTATTTTCATTATTTTTCGTAAAACACGTTAATTCAGGATTATTACCATAATCAGACCAGGTCCAATGAATTGCTCTTGGGTTCCACTCTGTAAATAATAGAAATGCCAATATAGTACCAATTGATCTGGTGCTGGCTTCTGCCCAAATAGTATTTGAAATAAGTCGTTGACAATAGAACCATAACTTTTCATGGACAACGATATTTCTATCTTTTTCATATTCGTTGTTGATAAATATTTCATTAAATGAATTATATCTTGATGACACAGTCAGAATAGCACATAATAAAATTGGATACCGCACCAATTCATCTGGATTATGTAATTGTAAAGGAATATATGGGAAATATGGATGCATAGTTAAGAAGAAAACATTTATTAGTGTTCTAGCTTCATCTTCAGTTAATAATTTGTTTGGGCCAATGTATTCAATATCTGACAAATTTCTTGTTGGTTTAGGACGAATTGATTCAATAGTCCCCATCAATGGAGATATTACCTTTGAAGCAGTATCATCATGTATTAAAGAGAAAATAGAATTTCTACTTTTCGGTGTATTTGAATCGCTTCTACTAACATCTTCACTATTGTCATTATTTGGATTACTATCATCTGCGTCCTCATTTTCAATTAAAGTATTATTTTGATTTAAATTTAATAGACTTCTCGTGTCACTCTTTGAAATAACCCCCACTGCATTAGCCAAAAACTCTAAAGCAGTCTGCATTGTAGAGATGTCAGATTGCCAATTCGAATCAGTCGGTTTTTTCCTTATATTATTTTGCTTTAAATCTGAACCTGCAGAACCGCCTCCATTCAATGATTTTTTATCTACATCAGGTAAAATCGAAGATATTATAGATCTTTCAAGTTCACTACCTTTCATGTTATTAATTTTTGCAGTAACATCTCTTCTTTTAGTTACTGGGAATATACATTCTCTTTGTTCTCTCTTACATCTTACACATGGAGGTTTATGTGGATTATCAAGTGGGCCTAAATCACATTTAATCTTTCTTGACCTGCAATTCACACATGCCCTATAAGAACGTCTCCACTTAGTACCTTGGTTCCCACTTTCCTCAGACAATGGTCTCTTTGATAAACTCATCTTGTACCTCTTTCTAACAGATATAACCGTGTATGTATAACAAAAAACAAGCCTTCAAAAAGAGTTTAATCTAAACAGAGATGCAAAGAAATAAGCTGCTCAACTTAGTTGCAGATTTAAGAGACAACCACTATTTAACGTCTTGTTAAAATCAAAACTATCTTTTATCTCTGGCCCACAGCTTCTTCTCTTTTTTGATAGTGCTTGATAACGGCGATGATCTGTGAAATAAGTTAACCTTTAACAAACGATTGTTCCTCTTTAATATCTATATTTATATTTGTATGTAAAGTAGAGTGTAAAATCAATAGCAAGAGTTATATATGAATCTAAAAACTACTTAAATGTGTAACTAATAAATAGTACTAGTATTGATGTTAAGACTAGTTAGTTTTTTGCTTGATATATAAGATAATGTATATATATATATATAAAATCTGGTGAGTATATATTTATTCATTTATTTTTTCAATTATAATGTAAGCCAAGCCAATATTGAAAAAACGTCAGTCTATAATTAGTTCAAGTTCTTATAGAGATATGAAGTTCATTTATCCAGCGTCACTATGATGTTATGAAATTCTTTTTCTGTTCTAGAATTTGCCCTGAAGATTCCTCTTTCCAATAGTAAGCAGTCTTGTAATTTCGATTCGATTTATGCATTATATGGTTTCCATATTTGGAAATATGGACAAGGATAAAGGAAAATGCTTCGAAATATGGTTTGAATAAGGTTTAAAGAGTAAGAGAGTAAGAGGGTTTGGGGTTTCATAAGGATCTAAAAATTGTTTATTATTATGTCTATTGCTTTATTTCAATAATTTCTTTTTTGTTTTCTTTCTTTCTTTTTGAACAGAACCATATAAATACTTAGAGTAATGTCTTATTGTCTTTTGTTTGACACATAGTTAAGTGATTTAACCAGAAGAAAAAAAAAAAGAAACAGGTAGCTTGACTTATTACATAATTTAGATAAAAAATTGACAAATAAGTGGTTAGTTTTTGTTTAGAAGTGTTTTAGTTTTAATTTTGTTTTCTCTTTAATGATGTTATTGTTTGTTTTTTTAACGTTGAGCCATTGGTGCTGAGTTACGATTGCTAGCATTTTCTTTCAATGCTATTAATTGTCTAGCTCTGAATGCTTCATAATGTATGAAGGCTGTGGATTCTATTAAATCGTGTAGATGTGTTCTCATTAGAAATTCTCTTAGATAAACAAATTCACATTGTTCAACATCTTCGATATTAATTGCTCCCCAACGTGTCTTTCTACCTCTGAATTTTTCACCATTTACTTCAATTTCCTTTTCTGAACCAACTACTGCAAAAGGAATTACAGACCTTATATTTTCATTCAGTTCTATTTCTTCTTGACTTAAATCGCTGGAATCATATGGATAGATATTAAATCCATATTTGTGAAATTCATTTTGAATGGTTTCCCTGAAACTATTTCTTTCATCTATAGTTAATGAATCAGCTTTACCAATAACTGGAATGACGTTAGCAATTTCAGTCAATTTTTTTAAAGCCTCGACATCTAATGGAGTTAGGCCTTTACTGTTTGGTTGAACAAAGTATAAAACAGCGTGGACTCTGGTGTCTGGAATGTGTCTATCACGGTTAGTCGTCAATTCTTTACGCAAATATTGAGAGTGTTGTTCCTTGATATATTTAACAATTGGCTCCCAAGCTCTGTCATTATTAATGAAATCACCAAAACCTGGTGTGTCTATGACACTAATGTTCAAACGAACTCTATCTTCTTGCAAAACATGCGTAGAGACTTTAATCTCAGTAGTCTTTGTAATTGGCAAATTTGTAATGTCATCACCGGTACTTGAGTCAATCAAATGGGAAGCAAACAATGTATTCAACAATGTACTTTTACCTAAACCAGAATGGCCGACAACCATAATATTGAATTGAAACCCTTTCTTCAATAAACGGTTTTCGATCTGGCTTGTAATAGTATCAAAACCGACATATGAGACAGGGTGAACTGAAGCTGTATCTGTTGACATAATGATATTATTGTGTGTCTTGTATATTCAACTATATGTTGTCTTTTTTCAATAGGATACAATTAGAATGGATCTAATGGTCTAAATAAATGAAGAGATTGTTTAAACAGTAACGAGGTAAATAAAAAATAATGCCACGCCTAAACCACGTACAGAACTAATAAAAAAATTCGTTTATTTTTTGTATAAGCACCTAAACTTGCCCAATTATAACCAATTTCAGCCTTCAGATGATCACAATTCCAATAAACAGTGAATAATCAAACCTTTTATATATTAAATACTTCATCTGAATCAAACTTGTTCTTGTTCTTGTTTGGATCAGATTTCGTGTTTTAAATCGATTTCAACTTTTTTTGTGGGAAATCGTTTAATACGGGCATGTTTTGGAATTCTTGTTTCGTGAGAAGTTACAAGATGGGTTGGGTGGTCGAAAAAAAGAAATGGAACTTATCACGTGAGTATCAGATGATATGCATACGTATATATATAGAGAGGTAAAGAGATAATCGATTTATAAAGAAGTTATCGTTCACTAAGAGACTAACAAGCTTAATATTAACGGTTTCTCTAGTTCTCTTGAAAATTGTTTAATTTATAGTTCGTTATTGTGTGGCCATTGAGTTCTTGAAAACATAGAAATATTTCACTCGCCTATATTTTTTAGAAAGTGTCAGTGACGTGACACCTAGCTGTCCAAATGACAATTCCAATTGCAAATGTTATCGCAATTATTGTGATTGAAGAACGATGAAACAGTATATATCAATAAGGAATGTAATTAAATTATATTATATTATTTGTTAGAAATAAAATTGGGATAAATAAAATATTAGACTAAATTAAGGTTGAAAGAGAAAATAGAAATAAAGAGAAACATTTAGGTTTGTTTTAACAGAAGAGAAACTGCTATAAGCTCATTAAAGGTTTGTTTCTCCTTTTAAATTATTGTACAGCAGTGGGATCCTTTGTCTTCTGCAGCCTTAGTGGCTGTTTGTTTGCCTTGCTGAACTGCTTGTTTCCCGGATTGTTGAGCTGCCTGTGCTTGGCCCTGGCCTTGTTGTTGGCCCTTTTGGGCTGCATTACCTGCAACAGCCTTCTTAGCACTATCCTTCAATGTCTCGGGAAACATTCTGTTCACAATTTCATAGAATCTCTTACCTTGAATTTTAGCCAATCTTAATTCCAATTCAGATGGTGCTCTAGAACCATCAGATCCAGCCAATGTACCAGCACCCCATGGTGAACCACCATGGACCTCATCCAAATTAGCTAAATCGGCAAAGGTTTCTTTATAACCCAATGGAATGAAAACAATACCATGGTGGGCTAAATAACTTAAATTATTCTTAACTGTACTTTCTTGTCCACCACCATAAGTACCACTACAAACAAATATACCAGCAGCTTTACCGGCTAATGTACCTTGAACCCATAATCCACCTGTTTTATCCCAGAATGCAGACCATTGGGCAGAACAATTACCATATCTTGTTGGAATACCTAACAAAAAGGCGTCATATTTGACTAATGTCTCATTGTCGATGATTGGAATAGTTTCATCTCTTGGAACTGCATGCATCTTTTCCAACACTGCTGGTGGAAGTGTCTCCTCGACTCTGAATAAATCAACTTTACCACCTGCAGATTCAATACCTTCTTTAATTTTACGAGCTAAGGTATCGACATGTCCATACATAGAGTATGAAATAATTGCAATTTTTACCATCTTGTAGATATTTTATTGGATTTTCTGTTAAGGGTCTAGTTACGACTTTAGAGTTGTAGCGATTCAACTGGGTTAAAAGCTAATGGAGTTAGATTAATTGATTATAAAAGAATTGTATTATAGAGTTTACAGAGTTATGTAAGTGTACTCGTTGGGTGGTAGTTTTATATTTATATTCATATTTTTTTTCCATTCATTTTAATTATGCTTGTTAACATAATTTAAGGATAATATTTTGCTATCGAATTGTCATGGAATATGAATATGCAAGGCAGATAAGTAGAGAAACCCATGACAGCAACTGAAACTTATTGAGGTTCATTCAAAATTGATTATTGCTCATAAAATTTATTATTTTTTTGCAACTAAATATATTGTTCAATTAATGGAACCTTAATTTTTCTCTGGTATCATTTAAGACTATTGTATTATTCTTAAATAATGCTGGCACAGCCAGTGTTCTCTCACAGATAGTTAGGTTTGGTTAAATACGCATCAAGTGTCTTGATTGAATACTAGTTAAACATTGTGTAGAACTGATATGTTGTAATTTAAATGAAAATTGTTTTGCTTAATATTTTATGTGTATTATTATTTAATTATTTTTCACTTCCCTAGTTAAAATTTCATTCTTCTTGATAACTCGTTAAAAAAGGGTTTCCTGTCAGTGTCAGCGTTACTGCACTGATACAATATGTTTGAAGAAGTGGCTGGGAAAGCACTCGTCCAATCCACTCTACCACTCATAATTATTTTCCAGTATTTTGTCTAAGTGTCTTATTAATTTTAAAATTAATGTCCCTTAATAATGTATTAAATTAATGTATGTTATTTCAAGTGAGGTTACTATTTCTGACGAAAAGTAATTATTAATAATGCGGTTGTCTAAGAGGATTAAATAAATTACCAAATTAATTGCTTAAATTAATCTATTACTTTTTACATACCTTGCTTTTTGTATGTTGGCTGGGTGCGGTGCTCCCTTCCACTCATATTTATACTTTAACACAACAAATATTATATTTAATGAAACAGTATGTTGTCGACTTGAGGATAATCGATTCAATCCCTAAGAAATCAAGAGTAAATATATAGTAATTATTATTATTACAATCTATCATAAATTCTGAGTAAAAAAATTATCTAGTTGATCTATAAGTGCAACCATCGTATATATGCCATTATTATATCCATTACTATGGAATGATTTGTTGTAAAGCGTAACATATTGTAATATGTCTGAATTCTTCTAGTTAATTCACCTATATCTATAAAATGAAAATTTTATGACTGTAATAGTACGTTTTTTTGCTAAATTATTTAAAACTGAAAGGCTTTATCTAAATGCTAAACACATCAATACAGTTGATAAACTGAAATACTTAGAATTGTATTGATGCAATTTCATGAAAAAGTAATATATGACTATATGGATAAAGTTGAAACCACACATGCACACATTTATTTTTTATTTTTAACTTTTCTTATACTTATAGTATCTCTATTTGTTGACATCGAATCATTAATATTACTGACTAAAGTTGTCATTCCACCATCTGTTCTTAAAGTTGTCGGTATATCATCGAATTGATCCCAAATATTTGAAAGTGATGAAACTTCTTCATCATACATGTCGCTCTTATTAGGAGATTGAATAGGAGTATGATAATATGTATAGGAATTTTGTTTTCTCTTTTGAGGAGTTTTTGAAACAATAGGTTCTTCTTTTTGAAAGAAGTCACTTGGTAGTAGAGATGCAATTTCTAAAGCTTCTTCTTTTGAAGAAACTGATTTTCTATCAAAATTTGACAAATTTGGCTTTTTAATTAGGGTTGGTTCCAAATCTTCCAATTCAATGTCATCATTATTAAAATCTGTTGTTGATAGTACAGGTGATGGTGGATAATAAGATTTAGCAAATGACGGTATCTTTATAAAACTTTTGAAAAATAATAAAATATTAGTAATTAATTTTTGTAATCTTGGTCTTAATGAAGGAGAATAATCCCATATAATTTTTGGAACGTCAATATAAATGCTGGGTACTTTAATAAAAGAATGAATTACAGCTAAACTTGAACCGAATGCTAAACCGATTATACAGCCACATATTAATAAAACTGTTGTATACTGTATCATAGTGATTAAAATATAAATACCTTCCCAAGTATTGACATTAAATATGATATCATTAAATGTAATACCCATAAACAATTTCAATGGTATATTTATGGGTAACATAAACAATTGAATTATATTCTTGAATATAATTATAAATGGAGTTAATAGGAATATATCCAATAATTGAACTATTTTTTGGAAACTATTTGTATAAACCCATGATGTGAATGAATAAAGGTAATAAAAAGTTATTAAAATTATTCGATATAAAATTGCAATAAATTTTAAAAGGAATCCTCGTAAAATAAGTACATATGATAAAATCTCTGAAATAATTTTAATCATCTCTATTAAAAGAGTAAAAGCTAGATGTGTGTCCTTTACAATTGGCAGTTATACGTAACTGTTTCTTGGTCAATGATATGTTATGATTAATTTTTTTTATCTTTCAAATAAAATCGTGTATGGTTCTATCTATAAATCAATCAATCAATCAATCAATCAATCGATATGTCCACTCCCTCCAGTTTTTAAGTGTATCAATTAACCGTTAACCTTCAAATATATATGTATATTAAGTCTAAAATGTAAAACAATTTACGAATACCTAATATTGAACATCCAAATTTAATTTTAATATAATATAATCCAACTTAATCTAGTCTAATTCGGTTCGATTCTATTCGATTTAGCTTGGCTTGAACTGATATAAGTTAGTCTAATCAACTACAATACAATGCTGGTTTATCTTTTTATGTGTTTTTGAATAATCAAAACTTATCTACCCTTGCAGAATGATCAAAATACCAAAAGACACGAAACTACAGCAAACACCCCCACTAAAACTAATATCTCGATAACGTAACCAATGTAAATTCAATTCACCTGATAATCAAATGTAGATTACCTTTGTATGCATCGACTATAACTTCTATTATAACTTTTAAAGGTAGTTTCCATTGGTGATGGTGATGATGAAAGTTTTGTTTTTAAAAATGCATTGTTAATGCAATAATAATACAATGGAACATTCTGATGCCAAAAGGTTCAAATGAGGTGGTGGTTAAGTAATAAGGATAGATGAGGTGAAGATGGGGATCAGAATGGGTTGGGATGTGTTGTAAATTGTATTAAATGGCCTGTATTTGAGTTATATAACGTTATACATCATTGGATGCTATAGAGAAGGTAGATAAAAAGTTTATATATAAAAGTTTGTATCATTTTTTGAAAATGAAATGTTTGGATGAATTGATTTTAAGAGGGAGTGGGATAGAATAATGGGGTTGTGTTTCTATTCTACTAGTTCAGGTCTCAAGTCTGAACGACGTGGCTGCACTAGTGGATGCAGCTGACATAGATATGTAATGGCCCACATTAGATACATCATCGCTAGTGATAATATGACTGTACTTCTCCAAACACTGTTGAGATTTGAAAATGGATCAAATGTCCATGCCTTGTTAGTAATCATTCAGAGGTTCTTATGCTCTTGCTCTTGATCTCGATCTCGAACGTTGTCTCGATCTTCATCTTAAAACTGTTAATAAAAACTATACATACGTTTGGTTTTGTTTAGGTGCAAATACCCAGAATAAGGCAGACGCTAACGACACAATGACAAAGGTAACTACTACTGTCCAACTGAATATAAAGCAGATGAATCGATCAATCAAATTACAAAGTTTCGACTTGTAATCATCTCATCCCCTATGTTAGTCAAAAGAAATATTCCAATACACTATAGATTCGACAAATTGCCCCATGGGGATCATCAAAGAACCCAAACGACAACGGGAAACATATACATACAAACTCATATTATAACCTTATACAATATTCGATGTCTTGTTATTGATTGTAATAACTTATATAACTGAAACTATCTTAAGTAACTAACAATAAATCAATTCAATTGTTGTAACTATTTAAGCAACTTTTTTCAAAACGGATTTGGCCTTTAATATTGAAATCGCACTGTATAAGAACAAATTGCCATAATAAGACTAGGACTAAGATTAAGGTAAGGCTATATACATAAATTGGTCAATGGACTTGGACTCTCTTGACTCAATTCGAATTTTAATGGATGGTAGTTGTTAAAGAATCCTGTTTTCATTTCAAACACGCATATACACACAGAATACAAGACAAGAGTTGGTTTTAGCTCAGCGATGACTTCATAATGTGAAATTTTTGCAAAAGCAGAGAAAGAAAGAAAGAGAGCAATGGTGACAGCAATAAAAGTTGGTTGAACTTAGAGCTTAGGTTTACATTGCGAACCAGCAAACTGAAGATGTGAAACTGTTATATTGAGCAAAGTTTGTTGTGATTTTAGAGATATGCTTGACTTGGCATTAGTGGTTTATTTTTTAAAGCGATGAGTTGGTAAAAGTCACAAGAATAGCAACTGGGACTACAATTTCAGCAAACTTAGAACTACTGATCTTAAAAGATATTGAATCGTATCCTCTCCGTACTTCGACAATTGGGATGTTGAAGTTGAACTCTGTAGTCTCACATTGTTTGCTTGATCACAATCAGTTCAGTTCAATCCAATAGTCATCGAAGTCCCCAGCAATACATCACCATCTCTCTTCAATTAGCAATGGTCTGTTTATAAGCAAGTTATGGGAACCAAATACGTCGAGACGTTTTGCTTTTAACAAGAAGGCTCTGTCTCTCTCACTCTCTGTCACCAATGAAACAACACAAATAAGAGAAACTCTTTGTGTCAGTTAAGGTACAAGGGGAACAACACATTCTATTGGATACCATTGGTATAAATATACATGTGTTGGCATGCTGGATCAGTTCCCTCTGGTTCTAGTTCCTTAAACATGTTTTATATCTTTCTCTTATTGATGGAACCATCCATTCCTTGATCAACTGAGGAAAGAGAAAAAAGAACTTCAAAATAAAGAGGTTGGCATAGCATCTGGAACAATAATGGCCTTTAGGAGAGCTCTCTATTTGACATTGGCATTCGTGGCTTTAGCCAGGTCTACATCATTAATGGATGAGGCTGAAGAAGTCAGGATTGTGAATATTACAGAACCGATTATTCATTTCACTACTACTGTTGCTGGCACAAATCAAGATGTCACAATTGATAATAACGATTATAATCAATTGAGCAACGTCGATCCAGCAGATTCTCATTTGAATTCTGACGAGGGTATTCAAGCATTGGGAAAACAGTATGCTGGTGTGGGTGCTGGTGTCAGTACTGGTGTCAGTACTGAGTTTACTACAGACGAGCTTCAATCGTGTACTGGAGAGAATGATTACTGTAAAGATTCGAACCAATATGCAAGAAAAGAAAACCAAAGAGTAGAGATTGATGAAGATCTATATGAAAGATTGGTTTACTTTAGCAAAGCATGCTGTATGACTAATTGTATCTCTGACGGATTATTATTTCAAAATAAGACTTTACGTGAAGGTGGATGTCCACAACATTTGAAATTCTGTTCTGCAGAAGAAGACAACCCTACTGTAAACAATACCCATGTTGAAATGGTGTTGAGTGCCGATAGAGGTGAAATGGGGACAGGTTATGTCATCGTAGATCATCCTAAAAATGTAATTATCATTGCTTTCAGAGGTTCTTCTACGAGACAAGATTGGTTTAACGATTTCCAAATATTCCCAACAAATTATGCTCCTGGGTCCCTAGCTGAATACAACAACCTTGTTGAAAGCGGTAAAATAGATGCTTGTGAGGATTGTAAAATTCACAGAGGTTTTTACAGATTTAGAGAAACTTTAGGAAGACAGTTCTTACATAAAGTTGATTCGATTTTTGAAACATATCCAACTTATAATATAGTAGTAGTAGGGCATTCTTTGGGTGCAGCGATGGCAAGCATTGCTGCAATTGAATTGAAACTAAGAGGATATGAACCAACAGTTTTCACTTATGCCATGCCAAGAATCTTCAATGGTAGTCTAAAGGCATGGATAGACAAATTGTTCCATACTGAAAGGATACATGAAGAATCGATAAAAGCAGGTAAACTGATGTACCGTGGTGGTTATTTTAGAATTATCCATAATCAAGATTATATTCCAATGGTTCCACCATTTTATGATTCAGCTGGTTTGGAAATATTTATTAAAAAAATTGAATTGCCTCATTTAATTGAAGATTTGGAATATAGAGGAAAGAGTACATCGGCTTTCGATTATTCTGGTTTTGAACCTAATACCTTTGAATATGTTCAAGATTGGCTACACATGTATGAACATCGTGCTTATTTCATCTTGATTAAAGATTGTTCAGGTTTCTGAACAATCAACCAACAAATAAAAAAGATGATTGGAATAGTTCATTATTATTCAACTAAAATTTCTAATAAATTAATTCGATATACAGATGTAAATACATGATGCCTTCCTACTAATGATTTCATCATCATTGCATTCCATTATATCATCTCAATTATAACAGTATAATAATATTAATAGTATTAAATAGATCAATAAAATAAACTACCAATTTCATTGTTAAATTGCAATCAAATATGGAAAAAAAAAGCCTAAACGTTTCAGTAGCAATATAGAAATACTTATCTCTCTTCAATATCACCCTCCAGAACACATTGTAAATATCATTATTGATATATTGCAATTGAAACCAAACTGTTCTTGCTTGTTTATCAACCAACTGAGGCAGCTCATCGAGTTTTAAATATCAATCAATTCTTTAAATATCAACAAACGCTTGATTTAAATATCAAAACAATCAACAATCAATCATCAATCAAACGGGAACTAGAAGAGAAGAGGAGTCTAAAGAGGCCAAATTACAGAACTAACAAGATATTCAGTTATTGTTTGAGGTATTCTTAATAGTATTGAGTATGTCAGACGACCAAAAGATCAGATATGTTAGGTTTTGCCAAGTTTTTAATAAGGCTATAAGTCAAACGTTACTTAAATTACAAAATTGGGATAAAATAAAGTCATGTTTCCCAGAGTATTCAGAGACTAGAGAAGGTGCCCAGAATTTGGTGACTTGTCAAGAACAGGTATCTCAGTTTTGGGTTGAATTGTGTAAACGTGAATTTAATGAGATTGTAGAAGAGAGGCAGGTTAAAATAAAATTAGATGATTTAGATGATCTGATAATTGAAGCTAAAAAAAGACTAGACAACGGTCAAGATGAAACAGCACTATCAGATAACTCTATACCGATTGATCAGTTGACTTGTGGACAACTGATTGAGTGTAATTTACATGGTCAACGGTTAAAAGCAATTGAAGAGTTAGACGAAAAGCTAAACCATATTAATGAGGTAAACGAACAACTTGGGAATCAGATTAAAGAGTTAGAGGATGAAATAGAATTAGAAAGACAAGAATTGAGAAATGTGTATAAGACACACCTAGGCGATCATATTCAATCTCCTCCAGATGAAGTTTTACTTCAAGGTCTGAATGACATGCTTCTTGAATTACAAGAAACTTGTTGAAGAATGATGAATATAGTGCATATTCCTATATAAAAATTTGTAACATTAAATAGCATGTCCTAACTATACATTATAGTTATTTCTCCAACTCCAAAAGTTGAAATAATCAAATACTATATTTTTTACTACACTGTACTCATAACTCTTTTATTCACAAAATATTACAACGCATATATATGATGAATGATCACTATACAAAACCATCAAGCATTATCTAATAAGAAATTGGTTGCGGCATCCAAATCCCAATTATGCTTCTCTAATGCTTTAACAGCTTCATCTTCAGTAAATCCCATACCACATAACTCTTCAATAGCTAAAGATTTTGGAGTGGTTGCCAGCTTTCTATCAATGACAGGAACTGTTGGTGTGTGCAATGTATTTGTGCCTTGGACCACATCTGGTTGTGAGGAACTGCCCAATCCTGAAAACACTTGATTCCACTCATCATTTGAAATTCCAGCAGTTTCGGTTGTTGGATTAGAAGACACAGGCTGAGGTGCTGGAACTGACAGCTCAGGTTGTGGAACAGATCTACTCTGCAAATTATCAGCATCGCCATCTTCTAATGGTGCCAATTCTAAATCTGCAAACTCATCATTCAATTCTCCCATATTACTAGTCTGGACGTTATTGTTATCTTCATCACTTGAAGAATCACTTTCGTCAACATCGAGTTCACGAATTGGTGGGAACTCCTCATCAATATTTGGGTACCCATTTTTCGAACTGATTCCTTTTAATTCATTAATGTTATCAGATAGGTTTAATTCTCTATCAGCACCATTTGAAGTACCTGCGATACCATTTGCTTCTGCTTGAGAGGTATTCCATTCGGCTGGAGTCTCGGACATAACCTCAGAATTTGCTACATTTTCTTCAAGTGGATCACCAAGTTCTGGCATTTCGACATCATCTCTAACTGATAATGGAGGATTATTTGCTACAGAAGATGTTAAAGATTGTGTTCTTGGGATGTTGAACTCAGTCATATCGCTATCGAAACGGTCATTTAATGGGTTTGCTGCATTTACATGTACAGTAGTTTCATCTTCCGGTTCACCTTCAGTTTGGGATCCAACTGTTGGGACATCTTTATCGAAGACATCACTTTCAGTTCTATCTCCATCGTCTGTAGTAGTCAATTTATCAGTTGTAGTGGAAAAAGCCTTTGCATTTTTCAAGACATCATCAGCGTCATCTGGTAACTCACCCATTGCCAACTTCATTTGTCTTTCAGACAATGATTGGATGTTTTGTGCATATTCTAAATTCTTCTTCTTTAAGAGCTCATTCTCCTGTTCAAAAAGCATTTTCTTCTTTGACAAGTCATCAAATAAAGATTGTAAACGGTCAACCTTAGCATGGTATTCCTTTTCTTGGGCTTCAATATCCAAAGTATATTTCTTCAAATCGTTGTCTTTATCGACTAATGCTTTGTTTTGGTCATCCAATGCTTTGTATTTTAGTTGCAATTGAGAATGCTGGTTTTCTACACTTTTTTGGTTCTCGCCTAATTCTTTATGTTTGGCAAGATATGCAACCAAAAAGGTCGACATATTTTGTAATTCGGAAGTTAATGTGCTCAAAGAATTATGGTTCAATTCTAATTGCTTAGTATTGACATCAACCATAGAGTTTTCTTGCTTTAGCTTAATTTTATTATCTTCTAATTTGCCCCCTGAAACTTCAATCATATTGTTAAAATATTGTATTTTGTCTTTTGATTCTTTATTTAGTTGCCTAGAGGTGGTTAGCTTTTGATTTAGTTCTAGGATTTTATTATTACTATCGTTATTATTCGTTTCTAACATAGCAAGCTGTTGCTTTAATGCTTCGACTTCCCTCTTTGCCACAGCGACGTTACTTTCCAATTCTTCTGTCTCTGCAATATTTTGTTTATGCGTTTCTTGTAACATTGACAACTTAGACTCAATTGAAGCTTTCATTTCATTGATACGAGAAAGTTCTTGATTTGCTCTAGTGCTATTGTCAGCTGGTTGTACCGATCTGGAAATAGTAGCTGGAACAGTATTTGATATATTTACGTTTGGTTGAATAGAAGCATTGGCTGGTAAAGAAATAGAAGTATTGGTTGGTACACGTTGTTGTGGTATTTGAGTTTGAACTGGTTGGGCTGGGATACCATGTTGAGGAGTAGCAGCAGCGATTGCTAGAGAAGGTGAATTCAATAGTTGTTGTGGTAAAGTTTCAGGTAATGGAATACCAGAGTTTTTCTTTTGGATTAAGAACATAGCAATAGCAAATTCCAATTTGGTGAAATCGGTATGATTATGTAAATCGGATAAATCCCAAATAGTCGCCAATGTATCTTGATTTAACTTTGAAGATAAGAAAAATGGCACAAGAACTTGAGAAGATAATTTACCTTCATTTGATTTATCTAAAGAATCAAAAATTTTATCAAATTGATCTTTTTGATCTTGCGGCAAAATCCAGTCTACATCGGCAGAAGGAGATGTAGGAGTCACCATTGGAGAAGTACCATTAGGCAAATGAATTGAGTTCCATAATTCTTGAGGCAATTGTGAAGGCAGTGGATTAACTTCTGGATTATTAGATAATGTTAATTGTAACAAGTGCATTGCCATAATAAATTCAGGCTTAGTCAAAGTACCATCTTGGTTTTGGTCACATAATGCCCAAATAGAACCTAATGTTGCATTATCTAAATTTGCCTTTAAAAATATATCTTTTGCTTTATCACCTGGTAAATAATTTAACCCATTTGCTGATCTATCGAACAATTGAGAGAATTTAGAGATATCATTATTAGATATCGATGGGATATTAGAACCACCGCTGATAGATTGCATAATTGTTTTTTTGTGTTTGATTATATTTTTTTTCTTGTTCTCTCTTACAAATTAAACTGTCAATGGTTAGGATAAAGAGCAAAAGAAAATATCAAACTAGTTTATGAATCCTGGAGAACTAATGAAAAACTGAAGGGAAAGGATCAGACTCAATTTTCCAAACAATATTTCTAATATCAAGATCAAAATCTCAATGGGCAGCTGTCTGTCAATCGAACAATTCGGAAGTACTTTGACCTTTTTTGTCAGTTCATTTTTATAAAACTGTTGCAATAGAGATATATTATCAATATTTGAAGTCCTTTTTTCCCCTTTTAACAGATTTTGACGGAAAAAACTCAAACCTTGAAGACTTGTTACCCGGCATATGTCAGGCTTTTTTCTTTATAGTCACGTGATAAATATATCACGTGCTACAAATTCTTAAACCACCTCCTTTTCGGATTACCCTGTCTTCTTACCAATTAGGAAACCAAAAAGAAAAGAAGAATCTTGACATTTCTCTCGTTGCTTACATAAGACAAAGAGACTTCATAATACAGAAAATAAGCATAAAATATATTGTAAGGGTAACATTTACGAAGGCAACTGTAGCGTTAAGAATGGATATAACATTATGAATCACTGTATCGGTATGATTATAACCTATAGGATTCATGATGGCGGTAAAATATACGAGAGTAATTATGTGATATCGTATAAACAGGTAGATATTGGAAGAATATTCACCTAAAAGACAAAAATATTCACTTAAAGGACAAATATATGCACTTAAAGGGACCTTCAAATATTTTAACTTTAAATAAATATCTCATAATTTGTTATGCTTCAAACAAAAATGACTTTAAGTTTCAGAATAAACGACAAAAACAAAATAGTGGTTTCAAATGTGACAGATGTATAACTTAATCTTTTACTAAATATTACAAAAACTTTATTTCGAATTTGGATCGTTAAAATATTAGTAATAATTATAACAAAATTAACATCTCGACTATTGAATTGAGATTTGAATACACTAAGAACAAGATCCGAACAAAGTTACAATTGTAATAACGATAATGGATTCGAAGTTAATTTCAAGGATGACAAAGTTAAAGGGACTAGAAATTCAGGCTTTTCTTTTACGAAACCGATAAGAACGAGGAAATGCAAAGAACTATCGAAAGACCAATCTTGGAGGTGTTTGCCCTTTGATAGGAGCCACACTGTTGGAGATAAAGGCATATTCAGCAGTACAAGTACAGACATACCACCCATAAGATCTTTGTCAGATCTATCGATAGAACATATTATACCGGTACTAAAATATTAAGGACTATAATGGGAAAGTAGATACATCTGATATAATTCATAGAAGTATTCTAGAATTCAAAAGCATTCAGGACTGGAATGCAATTCTACACCTTTCCCACCGCCCCCAGAACGATTCATAGAAAGAAGCGATTTATAAAATAGAAGCCAGACCCAGGCCCATGTAGAACTGACAACTGATAAAGTGACAGCTCATTTGGAGAATAGGTTGTAGCCATAGAATAAAATCGATAGAATTATAGAACATACTATTCTATGCAGTTTAGGGAAAGAAAATAGTTCTCAACATAGCGAGAACGATAAGTGAATAATGAACGAATGAATCAGCAAAAGATATCGAAACATTGGCAAAAAAGAAGTTGGAGTAGAACTAACATACATTTCCTACAGAGATATGCTCTTGGCTGGAGCCTTAGTCAACCGTTCGTTCAATAGCCTCTCGTAAATAACAATGAATAATCAATAACTCGTCTGGCTAATAGTAAAAATATATCATATTATACTACTTAGACCTCGCAAAAAGAGATGTGTATGTTTATTTTTTTTTTTAAAAGAAAATGTTTGAGGAGCTTCTATTTAACGAATAAATGGTGTAGTAAGTTTTGATTTTTCTCCAGAAAAATTAAATGATACATCCTTTTCTTACAGATTTTACCCCTTGCACACACTAATGAATTCTTATCAATGAATCTGAAAAAAAAAAACTAAAAATTTTAGCCACTTGTAAATGGCTAAAAAATAATAATAATGAGTCTAGAACTTCGAACCCCATGAATACACTGAGAGTTCTTCTTTACTTACTGTTTAGCCTTGCCGTAATCCAGATTAGAGGTTCTATCTCTAAGCTGAAATTTTCATGTGCATACATATCATATCGTAAAAGCCAACTTGTATTTGATTCGGATTTTGAAGAAGGGTGAACCTTTCTGCAATGAATACTATGAAATTTTGATGGTTAATGGGAAATCGAAATCAAAAGTGCCATTTTTCGAAAATATTTCTGTTCACTTCCTAAATGCCAAGTGATTATTCCAAATTAAAGAATTCTTAGAGAGGCCCCAGTAGAAACGGTTATAGATTCGGTTATGCACTTAAATTTTTACTATGTATTAAAGAAAAATATATTAGCAAGGGGGTAAAAAAAAAAAATAGAATATGTTAAGTAAGCAAAGCGAAGTAAAAAGGCAGTTAGTTCAAGTTTTTAAATCACTCCCTGCCTCTATATTCACATGCCTGTGTGGACACCTCTGCGTTTTCTTGATCTTGGAATGGTTGACTGATTTAGAGGAGAACAGAATAAAAGAGGAATATGGAATCGGCACGGCTAGCCTCGGTGGCTTTTTATCGAAATTCCGCAGAAGAATGGAAGAGAACAGAATGGAATCGAATTGGAAGAGTCTAGATCTTTGGATATTTTTCTTTTATTTCAACTTCTTGCATTGAAGAAATGAATTAAAACCGTCAATTACCGATATTTCTTCAGTTACCGTTTGTTTTATTCATCGGGGTACAGCCAGTACTTAGTCAAACAAAATCCAAAATCTGGAACCGGTTGGTTGCTTTGTCGATAAAAAATTTTTCCTTCGTTCTTCCCATTTCGTTTTCTTACAATTGTTCTTTCCATCTTCAGTCAAAAACGGCCTTCGATTTGAGTTAAGAATATTTTGCGATAAGTGTGGTTAGTAATCATTGTGAAAGGAAAACTTGTTCTCTTCGTATGATTCTCTCTTAAGTTAGTTAGTTATTCATACCTTAAAGAGATGAATTTCGGATTTTGAGTACTAAATACTAAGGCTTCTCTATTTTTAAATCGTCGGTTGGCTTGGGCATTTCTTTGTCAGATGTTCGTATTTCTTTCTTTTTTCTTTTCTTGCCATTGCGGAAAACGGTTTCGAGACTTTGAATATTTTTTGTAAGGATGTGGGTTTAACAGCTTTGAAAAAAAAAGTTTTCGGTATTATTGATCAATTAGGTAATACAGGGGAAACTTTATTCGAAAAGAATTAATAAGAATTGATAATGCTCTTTTCTCATGTTTTATGTTAACAACCAGTGTTTATGTGTAAATATGTCTGTGTCTCCTTGATCTGAGCATCGGTTAGCCATTTCGAAGAGAATGCCTGTAGAACTTGGAATTAAGAAATATTAACGAAATCTATTTTTTTTTTTTTAACGAAGTACTCTTACAATAGTAAAGACTAAATCGTTAAAGTTTTATTAAGGTGTTTAAAGGTTAATGAAAAATTATAAATAGAGACTTGACTTTTCAATTTCTTGACTTCAAAATATTTCCAAATTATTCACAATATTAAAATTCATTCAAATAAAAATATTAAACACATAGACCAAGCATATCAAAGCATAGCATAGCATTGCAAAGAATAGCATCTTAATATTTATTACAACAATCATTATTAGCAAAAATGGAATACGAAAACAGTTACCTATTGATCAACAAAGTACACAGTAAATTAATGAGCTGTACTCAAAGGCGGAAGAAGCAAAAGAAAGATTTCGATCTAAGAGTGTTGGTGGGGCATGCAAACTTATTGGATAGATTGATGGATGAATATGAAAGTTCGGGTTCATATGACAGTGACAGTGATGAAGATGAATACTTAGTTTCAGCTGAATCTGAGTATATATATTATGCTCCAGAATCTGCTAATAACCAAATGATTACTGATAATCAGCATGTACCAAAGCGTTGTTGCCAAGAAGAAGAGATCCAGCATCTTACACCAATGGTTTCAAGATCTGAACAGCATTAAATTTTTTTAAGATACCCGTACTAACTCAAATGAAATAGATACAAGGGTATTAGGTTTGAGTTGAGATTTAGTTCTATTCTATTCATCGATATGAGGCAGATCAAAACCATCTTTTATTGTCACCATGATTATAATAATCATCATAATAATCATAATCATAATAATCATAATAAATAATAATAATTATAATTATAATCAAATACAAGGCATTTCAAGACAGCACAATGTGGTGAATGCAACAAGCATAAGCATTTTATTAAAGCAGTAACATTTTAATGAGATAATAATCATAATGACGCTCTTTTCAGCATAACATAATTTATTCAGGGGAAAATAATTTATTTAATTTTTAATTATATTCAAAATAAATAAATAAAAATTATATAGTGTAAGAATACACAAACTGGGTTGTATATTAGATGATTCACCGTATTTCTTTCACATTTACTAATGTAGTTGCGTATCTGTTTTTTTATGATTGTAAGTGAGAGGATATTTATCCTTATTATGTAAGATACATCACTTTCGAAGACATTGACCTCTGTTTTTTTTTTTTGTTTACAAGACACTTTTTTCCTTTTAAGTCTGTTTCGATATAATTAAAATCTTGGTAAAGAATGAAAAATGAAAACGAAAATCTTAGGTAAGATAATTGATAGTGTTTACCCTCATAATCCTATAAAAGCAAGACTAAGCACCGATATAACTTTTGTTTCAAAAAATTGTGAAATAAATTTAATAATGATAAAAAAACTTTGATACAGAAGGCATTTTTGTTTTTACTCTAGCAAGTTAATGGGTTAATTTTAAAGTCCATTTTCCCCTCAAAACTGCCCCATTCATTATCAAGCGTTCCCCTCTTTATCGGAATATAGTTTACCCGTGGTTTTAATTGATTCGAAACTCACTGAACTGAATCGTATCGTCGAATAAGAACCACTGTCACATTTATTATAGTTTACTAAGACTTATCTTGTTTCCCTAATACCCAAAAAAATAACTGAATCAAGTATGATGCTCTTGCAAAATATAGTTAACCCATTGACTTTTACATGAATTGATCAAAGTGATTGGAATTAATTTGGTAAGCTACATGGAATAATCAGAAATCTTTCATGATTGCTTACATATAATGCTTCGAGGCAGCGTACCAATTTGATCACCTACAAGCCCAAATAAAACAGAAATAAAAAGAGGGAGAAGAAGAAGAAGAAGACTAATGAATAAATTGGTGGGTGGTTGGATAGCCAGATTCGACAGTAATCATTTCTGTGTGTTATCACTGGGAAATCCAGGGAGAACTAACCGTTTACCCCACTTGAATTACCGTAATTTGATTACCCGAACATTAGGCCTAGTGTAATGTGAGTGGGGTACCACTCCTCTTCTTTTCTTGAATGTAAATGAGACTGGCAGACAAATCTGGGTATCCGGGAGGGAGAGACGAGATGGGTAGAGAGGAAAAGAGCGAGATAGAGAGTCACTTGAAGAGAACTGCCGTAGCAAAAAACGATATTTACCGAATAGGTCATTATTCCACTACGGTTTTCATCCGGCTGAGGCCCAAAAGGGTAATACAATACCCATAGTCTTGTTTTTTAAAGAAAACATTGGAGAAAAAGAATTAGAGAGGAAATAAAAAATAAAAAATAACAAATAGAAGGATAACGGGTTGATACGGATGCTGACTCGGCCACTTTTTCTCCCGCTTCCGATAGGTTTTTGTGGTTTATATTTCTCTTGTTCTATCTTTTGTTAGTAAAACGAAAATTGACGGTGCCTATGGCAGTTTGTCTCGATGCTACGGCAAGACGGGACGTGACGGCACGAGGTTGATGTTGATGTTAAGAGAAACCAGTGCAGCTGCAAGTGAGATTGGTGCGTGGGATGGTATCGACTGCAGAGGTTTCTGAAGCTAACGGAGCCCAACGGATGGAGGATAGGAAATCCCGGAATAACACTGAAAGTGGAAAAACAAAAAAAAAACATAAAATAAAATAAGAAAGTAACGCCAATGTTCCGTCTTACGATAGAAAAATGTCATTTAATGGAAAATGTAACCGAAGTTCCGTTTATTTTTTTTTTGTAAAAATGTTTTTGGTTATCATCACTCCTCTGCATACTATTCTTAGAAAATTGTATAATTTATATATCATACAACACCGGGACGCGCAAAGGATAAGACGGATTCCAATTCCGAATAATTTTCAACTTTCAATTTCGATTGGTGCCGACCAACAAAGAGGGATTACACTAAATAGCAAAAAAAATTTATGTATAGTCATAAAAGATAGAAAAAAGAACCAATTTTATACTCGGTATCAACAATTTTTTTTCACTACCCTGCAGTAAAAAGAAACATGATATGACAACTGAATTAAAGTCAAATCAGCTTCACTACCACCTTTTCGAAATTGTGATTTGATTTCGGTTTAACTTAAAAGACTAAAAGGTTAAAGGGTTGGGATTGAAGCGGTAACAGCTAAAATTCTATAGACGATTTTAGGTTGATTAATTTAGATTTTATCTTGTTCGGTAGCTGTTTTTATTTCTAATTATGGTTTTTTCTGTCTGAATTTTGGATTTGATCTTAACTTGTCTTGTCTCGACTTGGAGAGTGGAAGGGAGAACAAATTGATGATTTATTAAAGTTAACTGCTTCAAGCTAATAAAATCAGTGTTTCTTTAAGAGAGAGAGTGCAAGATAAACAGGGGAATAGAATTGAAGGGAAAAAAAATATTATGTATTAAAATTAAAACTAGTTGAAGGGTAAGAAATTGTCGCCCCATTTAGCTTATCTTATTTTGGTTTTTGCCCTTTTTTTTTGTTTTTTTTCTCAATGTCATATTTCGAATTCAAATTATGATTATATTCATTTATTCAAGGGTAAGTTATCACACAGGCAAGCAACCAAATTAAGAAATGGATCTGATCCTATCTGATGTTCAGTTATACTTGTTTTTGTCTGCTGTCTTCCCATTCGTCTTCTTGTACATTAAAAAAAACATAAAAAATAAAAACTCCACTAAATCACTGGGCTATTGGAGAAAGTATATATTACAATTTGCTCCCTGTTGGATCCTCATCTTGATTTTTTTTTCATCATCAATCATCCATCCATCATACCTGATAACATCACTTTCTTCTTTGATCGTACCAATAATTAAAATTTAGATGTAATTTTCCCTCTGTGCTAACTAACGTCTCCACCCAGCTCTTGTCTCACTACATTTCTTCATGATGACATCGGTCCTCTTACTAACTAACTATCCCTGCAATAACGTTATTAAATTTAAAAAACTTATTATGGTTTGTTTTTTTTTTGGCCCACTGATTTCATATCATCTGTTCTTTTAAGAGGCAGTTGGATATATATTTCGATAATTTCGACTTCGGTGGTACATACTCCAACAATTTCTTTTTCTGCCTCTAAACGGTTGTGGTATGGTTTGCCTTACCAATTTTAAAATCAAATCAAAATAATTAAAATTCAATAAAAAATTTTTTTTTCTTCTTTGTTGATCATTCATCCTCTTGTCTCCTCAATAAACTAAGTTAATTAAAAATTTTGAAGAGGTTGAAATTGGCTTTTAAAGTGGCTTATAACCCTTCTCCCTCATCTAAACTCAACACCTATCTAGCTCCCTCCTCTCATCCTCCTTCCCCCCTCAACATAATTATCGATCATCAATTATTGAATTATGTCTTTAGAATATATTTTAAAATTATTTCTTAATTTTGGAAAAACGTATATAAGCAAAACTTAATTCATGCTTACAATTCGATTTTTACCTCATTTCCGTCATTGCTATAAATTCATATTTTAATAATTTATTTTAATTCTACTCAATACATCAACTACAACAAAGTGCAAAAACCCTCCAGTTTTACACTATTGCATAAGTTAAAAATTCAAGTACAATCCCAACCATTGTAAAGACCCTTTCATTATATTTAAAATGACGAGGGATACTAAAAGAAATGACGTCAAAAGACGTCATAGCGCTAATGAATTCACATGGAATTTATATACTGTCTCAGCAACATTAATGACAATTCTATGTATTTCAATTGCTGTATTCACTGAAAATGGATTGCGCTTTGATTTCCTAACTCATGCTCAAGACACTTTCTCTTGTAGGACTTATGACAAGGTTGAAGTGTTGAACCCGGAGAATATCTCAAGAATCGTTTACAATGAAACTTCAAAAATGAAACCGCCCTAAAATTATCTAACCTTGTAAAAATTCCAACTATCACCTACGATGATTATCCAAACCCTGCAAACAACTCCAACTTCACTGGTTGGTTACCTTTCTACCAATTACACGATCAATTGGCAAAGGATTTCCCAAGAGTTTGGGAAACTTTGGATGTCGAAATTGTTAATGAAGTGTCTTTGCTTTTGACATGGAACGGTACTAATAGCACTATGAAACCAAATATTTACTATGCCCATCAAGATGTTGTCCCAGTAGATAACAGTACTTTGGATGAATGGGAGTATCCTCCATTCTCTGGTTATTATGATGGTACATATGTCTGGGGTCGTGGTTCTTTAGATGACAAACATATGATCGTTGGTATGTTGCAATCTGTTGAATATATTTTAGAAAATGAACCTGACTTCCAACCAAACCGTACTTTATTGTTGGCTTTTGGTGCAGATGAAGAAATTTCTGGTAATTATGGTTCAGCTTACATTTCAGAAGTTCTGTATGAAAGATATGGTCAAAATGGTATCTATTCTTTTATTGATGAAGGTGGTAATGCTGTCGCTAACTTGAACGGTGTATGGATTGCCTCTCCAGCTACAGGTGAGAAGGGTTTCATGAACTTGGAAGTTACAATTGATTACGCCGGTGGTCACTCTTCTGTTCCACCTGATCATACTTCTATTGGTATTGCTGCAATGATGATCAATGCCATTGAAGAGCAATTATTCCCACCAATGTTCACCCCAGCCAACCCAGTCACAGAATATTTCCAATGTATGGCTGAATACTCAGAAGTCTTACCAGCCACTTTGAAGAGTGACTTTGCCAATGCTTACAAGAGTTCTATTTCCAACAAGCGTGTAATTGATTATTTAACCAAATTGGGTGGGAAGACATTTGAATACTTGTTGCGTACATCTCAAGCCGTTGATGTCATTAATGGTGGTATCAAGGCCAATGCCTTACCAGAATCCACAAATTTCGTTGTCAACACTAGAATTGCGGTTGAATCCACAGTCAATGCCACTTTGACTAAAATTACGGCAAACGTTGCTGAAGTTGCCCAATTACTAAATTTGAGTCTGTTTATTGATGGTACTAGAGTTACTAACGGTACTACTAGCGGTAGAGTTAGTATCAATACCATTACTACATTGGAACCAGCCCCAGTTTCTCCAGAAAATGCTGTCTGGGACCAATTTGCAGGAACTATCAAATCATACTTTGAAGATGTTGCCTTCCCAGGTTCCACTAATTACACTGATGTTGATTTAGTCATTGCTCCATCCATTATGAATGCCAACACTGACTCTAGACATTACTGGAACTTGACCTCTAACATTTACCGTTTCCAACCATCGTTCATGAATGCTAAGTTGGTTGCTAACATACATTCAGCTGATGAACACTTTGATGCCGATAACCTAATGCATATTTTTGGTTTCTTCTATGATTACTTACACGTTCTAAGTAGCCAAGAGGAATAAATCAATTGAATGATAATAAACAAAAACTAAATTCCAATAATTTTCTTAATGACTTTTCTGCAAGATTGTAAGTTATAGGTAGCAGAACCTAAATTTAAGAAGATCTCAATTTTGAATACCTAATTGGTTAAAAATATTATGTCTGTACTTTATATGTTTATCGATTATTGTTTAATTATTTATAGTTTGTATGATTAATTTATGTGATAATTAATTTGAAGCAATCCTGGAATTTTTCAATCAGATGGAAGAGTAGTTCTTTATTAAGATTTATTGAGCTAACTAATTCAAAAGTGATTGAATTGATTGCATGTTAACATAGCTTCTTTAACTTCACAACAACAGATCTTTCTTACTGTCACATGACTGAATTACTGTCGCATCTGTATATAATTATATACGATTGTTTCCTCATAATAATTTTTTTTTAGATAAGGGTGGCAAAACAAAGATTGATATATAAATGCATTTAAATTATCAATCAATTAACATTAAAAGGTCTATTTTGATAACAGAACGGCAAATTACGACGTATATATTCAAGGACATTGTTATTGTCATTGAAGGTAATCGTTATTGTTGTGTTGTCAAATTATTCATTCGTGTTTGTTTCTTCTATTAATTTAAGAGATTAGGAAAATAATTACATTAATTGACCAGAACAGAGGAAGTGATTGAAAAAGTGTATATAATATTGATATATTGAGATTAAACGCAATAAAAGAAGTTAAAGAAAATAAAACAATGGGTAGTGTAATTGCATCTGAATACGGAAACGAAGTTAAAAATGTGCCAATTGAGCATCAATTCAATCCTTATAGCGACAATGGTGGTACAATTTTAGGTATTGCCGGTGAGGATTTTGCAGTTTTGGCAGGTGATACCAGACATACAACTGATTATTCTATAAACTCCCGTTATGAACCAAAAGTTTTTGATTGTGGGGATAATATCGTAATTTCTGCCAATGGGTTTGCGGCAGATGGTGAAGCCTTGGTTAAAAGATTTAAAAACAGTATTAAATGGTATCATTTTGATAATAATGATAAAACACTTTCATTAAGTTCGGCAGCAAGAAATATTCAGCATTTATTATATGGTAAAAGATTTTTCCCTTATTACGTACATACTATTATTGCAGGTTTAGATGAAGAAGGTAAAGGTGCAGTTTATTCCTTTGATCCAGTTGGTTCTTATGAAAGAGAACAATGTAGAGCAGGTGGTGCAGCAGCTTCCTTGATTATGCCATTCTTAGATAATCAAGTTAACTTTAAAAATCAATATGAACCAGACTCCGATGGTACCGTAAAGAGACCACTAAAATTTCTATCGATCGATGAAGTAATTAGGTTAGTAAGAGATGCTTTCACTTCTGCTACAGAAAGACATATTCATGTTGGTGATGGTTTGGAGATCTTGATCGTCACAAAAGATGGTGTAAGGAAAGAATTTTATGAGCTAAAAAGGGACTGATTACAGTTAAATGTCAAATGATTAAATAATCTGATAAATAAATTAAAATACAATAATATCTGATAAGCATTGAAATATTAATATAAATCCATACGTATATACATGTATATATAATCATCAAGATAAAAAGTAAATGGATCTAGGAAGTAGGGGAGAAAAGGATAGATAAACCCAATGAGAAGGTCCATAAATTGACTGGCATAATAGATTATCACATTGGTTAACTTATTTATTAAAGATATCTATTTGTATATAGCAGTATCAGCCCGAACTGTCTGAATAGATCAACAACTAAAATGTAGAGGAGGAAGAAGTGAAAAAATCAGGACTAAAGTACGAATAAGTTTGAAGATATTATTATAATATGAATACGAAATGAATAAAGGTATGTGAAAATGATGTAAGTGATAAGTTGTTGTTATTGCTTTTATTTTAAAAAATTATTTAAATTAGTTTGGTAATTTAACATTAGCACCTTTAATGACTTTTTTATAGTAAATGTAGAAGAAATCAGAGTAGACTAAAGTTTGAATAATACCTGCGATTATAGCAATTTTATCATATCTTTGCTCGGTAACATATCTCCATATCCAGTTTGGAATATACAATGTTCTGTACAAGCCTAAGGCAAAAATGTAATGAATAGTCAAACTCTTGGCCTTCCCTATTTTGGACAACATAAACAGTTGTGGCAAAATAGCAACACTTTCCAACCAAACGGAGAAACTCCAAGCAATTTCTAAAAATGTGAATTTATGGTTAAATACCAATGCAGCTACAAGACTACCTAATAATAAATATTGAATCTTGATGGAGTCTGCTAAGATCATTTCTTTATATGCAATTGGTTGAGTTGTCTTTGAACGTTGCAACAAAACAACGATGTAGATGGAGGAGATGATGAAAAACAATTTCATCAAAGTATTATAGACAGAGACATAGTTTAAAGTCAACAAATCCAAATAACGGGTTAAAAATACTAATGCATACAAAACTTGGGTCTTGAATGAAATACCATCAATTGTTTTAGTAGTTTTAATTGTCTGTAGTAAAATTAAAATACTGGCTAAATGCGAAATATCACCTAAAATTCTAAATGGGTTCATCATCTTTCAATAAGATATACAATCCGACTAGGTATATTATATTATATTATATTAAATTATATTATATTATTATTATTATTATTATTATTACGTTATGTTACGTGATGATACTATATTTAACAATTCTGCTTTATGTTTTTGACGTTATATCAGCTCTATTTTTTGCTAAAACACACCAACGAGATACAAGTTTACTTAACCTCAGCAATTGAACCAAAACAATTAGTTATTGCATCCCCTAACAGTACCCAGACCTATATATACACCTTACATTTTTTATTCGTCATATAGTGGTTAAACAACAACTCAGCAATTTGTTGTTTGTTAATTTTTCAGATTTCGAATTTCGAATTTTTCGAATTTCGACTTTTTTTCGAAATTTTGGTTAATTGAGGACACCGTTTCTTTTTATTTGCATTTTAATTCCTGTTCTTGCACTTCTTTCTTGGTTGTCTTTTCAGTTACCTATTTGGGATGATTTCGGGCTGTCCAGCAACAACAACGACAAAAACACACAAACAAATAGTTTACATCTTTTCTTTTTTCATTTGGCGTTTTATGGTCACGTGCTGGTAGGGTAACTGTTGATTAATGTCTTTTCTTTTTCTGTGAAAATAGAAGAATTTCGTTTTGTTTTAGTGGTAGCGCCTCGCATGTATGTGTTTCGTTGTTCGAAATTGGTACAGTAAAATGCGGGTGACAGAAAGGGTTAAGAGAAGATATGGGAATAATTCATAGGTATATAAGAAGAGATGATTTAGTTAGTGATGATAATGACGACAGACGACTACTTACTTGTTTGAAATGTGATGTTCTAGAGGTAGAAAAGCTATTCTGGGGTTGGACAATAGTACAGTAAAGTATATTCTTTAATTTGTGTTACTCCACTACTAATTTAGTTTTAGAATAAAAACAAAAAAAAATGGGTTTCTATCGTAATAATTCAGTTTTTGAATTTTTTGATAGAATATTCAAGAAACCTGCAGATTTATTAATGTGGATGTTCACTGGCATAATAATAACTAGCACTTTTCTTCTCTTATTGCCAAGCTATTCGTATAACGGCTTAAATAAGAAGAAGAAATAAATATCCACACTTGAATTGTCATTCCTTTGAAGCATCCATGTTTATCAAATTTAAGGACTGGTATCCCTAATTAGTCCACACCCACAACCACATACATACACATACTTATATATATATATATACATATATATAATCATATAATCATATATTCCTTCTTTTAATAATGTTTTTGGATTCCTTCCTTGACATAAATTTCAATTACTATACCATATTAATTGTGAAACCCTCCTATATCTCTATTGCAATGGTTAAGGCATCTGTAATCTTATCTGGCACCGCTGGCGTGTCAGGCATTGTCCACTTTGAACAGATCAGTGAAAATGATCCAACTTCAATCTCTTATGAGATAAAGGGAAATTCACCCAATTCCCTTCGTGGATTCCATATCCATGAATTTGGCGATCTATCTAATGGTTGCACTTCAGCTGGAACTCATTTCAACCCTTTCAATAAAACCCATGGCGATTTGTTGGACATAAATAGACATGTCGGTGATATGGGCAATGTCCAAACAGATGGTTCAGGTTTGGCAAAAGGTGATACGGCTGACAATCAAATCAAACTAATTGGCACTAACTCTGTCATTGGCAGAGCAGTTGTCATCCATGCTCAGGAAGATGACTTGGGTAAAGGCGGTAATGAAGAGTCCTTGAAGACAGGAAATGCAGGTGCGAGACTAGCTTGCGGCGTAATTGGAATTTCAACTTGATCTCAATAATGCTTCTATTCAAAGCGCTCTTTTTCTTTTAAGAAGATTCTATAGGTTAATAAATAGTTCTAAATACATTGAATTTATGCTTCAAATATTATTTTTATTAATGACAAAATTATACAAAATGAGAAATAGTTTACTACCTAACAATCTATAGTTTTAAAATGAAAGTATGAAATTTTATAATGTCCATCGCATTAATTGACTTTAGAAATCAGTTTTACCTTCAGATTCGGTGTAATCGTACTCCCCGTCTAACAATTTATCTAACACACCGGCAGATGCTGCAAAGAAACCTAAAAATGGTCTAGATGGGTCTAAGACCTTAGAAGTGTATTCTGGGTGGTATTGAGTAGCGACATAGTATGGATGGTTCTTTAATTCGAAAATTTCACAACGTTCACCAGTATCGTCTCTACCAACAAACATCAAACCATGTTCTTCTAATTTGTTAATCAAATTTGGATTAATTTCATAACGGTGACGATGTCTTTCTTCGATGATATCCTTAGAACCGTAAAGTTTCTTAATTTGACTTGACTCGGTATCTGGTTGGAAATGAGTTGGTCTCAAACCTAATCTCATTGTACCACCCATATTTTCCTTATCAATTTCTGGCATGTAAACAACAACATGTGTCTCAGGGTCGGAGTCTGGGAAGAATTCAGCAGATTGACCATCCTTTAGGCCAACAACATTACGCATAAATTCGATTGTTGCGATTTGTAAACCTAGACAAACACCTAGATATGGAACGTTGCTTTCACGAGCCCATTTGGCAGCTAAAATCATACCTTCTGTACCTCTGTGACCAAAACCACCTGGAACTAAGACACCATCAGCAGTACTAACCTTATTCCAAGCATCATGGAATTTTTCTTTATCAGTTTCTTGAGTTTCTGGTTCTAAATGAGATGATTCGACCCATAAAATCTCCAGCTTGTTACGACATTTCATTGAAGAGTGTTCTAAAGCCTTAATGACAGATAAATAAGAATCCTTCAAATGGGTATATTTACCAACTAAGGCAATCTTAACAGTTTGTAGTGATTCGTCGTAGTTAGAAGTCATGGATTTCCATTTAATCAACAATTTTTCACCTCTTGAAACATCTTCACTGGATAAAGTTATATCAGACAATTGTAATCTAGCACGCAAATAATCCATCACTTTTTGTTCTAACAATAATAATGGGACGTGATAAGTAGAATTAACATCATGGACGTTGACCACTTGGTTGGAACCGACATGACAGAACATGGCAATTTTGTTAATTGTTGGTTCATCCAAGATATGAGAACATCTAACAGCAATCATATCTGGGGTTAAACCTAGTGATCTCAAATCTTTAATAGCAGCTTGAGTTGGTTTAGTTTTTTGTTCACCGTGGATAACTGGAACCAAAGAAACATGGATCAATGCAAAATTTTCTTTACCAACTCTAAATTGGAATTGTCTTAAAGCTTCGACAAATGGGGCACTTTCAATATCACCTACAGTACCACCTAATTCGATAATACAAACATCTGGTTCCATACCAGTATCATCAACAGGAATTTTGGAAACACGTTCGATCCAATCTTGGATGGCATTAGTCAAATGTGGGACAATTTGAACAGTTTTACCCAAGTAATCACCTTTTCTTTCCTTTTGGATAACATGAGAATATATTTTACCAGTAGTGATGTTATGATCTTTAGTTAAAGTGACATTCAGATAACGTTCGTAGTTACCTAAATCCAAATCAGTTTCACCACCATCATCCAAAACAAAACATTCACCATGTTCTAAAGGAGACATAGTACCAGCATCGATATTCATATATGGATCAATCTTAATAGAAGTAACCTTATAACCGAAGGTTTTGAATAACATACCGGTAGAAGATGCCAATACACCTTTACCGATACCAGAGATGACACCACCTGAAACAACAACGTATTTCATCTTATTTCTATTCTATATCGATGTTAATTATCAAATGAAACTTCTAACTCAAAGATAAAACAAAATATATAAGATATTTTATTCCTTTCTCTAAAATAATATTCCAATTAGTGTTTCACTCAAGAAGTAACCCACAATTCCCAGATTCGACGTTCTGCACTTCATTTTATAAAATACATTTCAAAATGAACCCAACTACTGAATAAATAATAAAATATGTATCTATAAGCACTTGATAGATCGATAAGATTTCATATATTAATTATCAATAATTTGAGATGAGATGAGATGAGATGAGATGAGATGACCTTTGCCAAAAATTTTTCACTAATTTTCAGAGCGATTCCGTTTTAGATTATGTATCACGTGATTTGGATATTTTAATATAAAGGAACGATAAGTTACTGATCGCATCAGATATTATAACCACCATTTACTTTTAAAGCAAGTATCAATTGTTCTATAGTTTCATTTTCGAGAGCTAGCTTAGTGTCACTTTCAGTATCTTCATTGGTTAGATCATCAGAGGTTTTCTTAGCCTCTAAACTTGACGAAAGGCTAATAAATTTTTGCATAAGGTTTCTGTAATTTTGATGTTCAGAGTATAACTCTTGATAAGATTCTAGATCTTTCTTCAGTGTTTCTGATAGCATCTTGTCTAATTCATAATTCTGTTTCATTATTGTGGCTAGCCTCAGTGCCAGGAAATGTTCTACTGAGCTCGTGACCTCTGGTTTTAATTCTGTAAAATCGTCAAAGTCTATGTCAGCAGAGGAATTTTCTGTATTAAAGGTTCTTTCTATAGTTCGTAAAATTGCACCACTCTTCTCTAAACTAAGTTGCAATTGAAGTCTATTTTCGAGTCTCGTTTCTTCTCCACGATTTAAATTAGTCGATAACCCATTCTTTTTAAGGTATAACTGATCTAACACTTTCAACAACTTTTGATGAACTTCGACATGTTCTTTCTCCAGGGAAGTAATTCGATCCATAATGAACAAAATATATATAGCTTGTTATATCACTGGATCTAGACGTATTAAAACGGTATCAATATAACAACAAACTCTTATATGCCCGTATCTCTCTGTCCACACTTTTGATTACTTGAGATGGCAACTTCGCTTTAAATGTTTAACAATTATTGATACTTAAGAAAGTATGGGTGAATAAATCGAACATTTAAGTAAAGTAAGGGAACAAGATTAAAGGATATTGATTGTTAGTTGATTATTATATCTAATATTTGTTGAAATAGTTTAGTTATAGATATACGCAAACTCATTGAAGATGACTTCTCTACCACCAGTTTATTCCTTCCCACCTATGTATACCAGACAGCCTAACTCACTTATTCGAAGACAGCAGATTAACTCATGGATTGATATTATTACACAGTTTTGTGAGGGAAGAAAATGTTGGTCTATGAATGCAGAAGGTAAACCAATCTATGAGGATCACTCTAATGTCACTAATGAAGATAAAAAACTGTTCACTAATGTGGAATTGCAACGAACAGTACCACAAGTCTTTGTCGATGAGATATGGACTCAGATGTGCCAAGATGGTAAAGCATTGAGGTATGAAGATGGTAAAAATTCTTCTATGTATTATATATTATGGAATAGTTTGGATCTTTGGGCTTCGTTAATATTACAATGGTTTGAAACTTCTGTGAAATTGAATCAAGTAGTTACACTTTACGAATTAAGTCAAGGTGATGAAACAATAAATTGGGAATTCCATGGAATGCCAGAATTATTACTAGTAAAATGTCTCAAACCACTATGTAATAGGAATCGAGCAACTATTTTAAAGGATGACAACGGAAAACCAGTAGGTGTTAAAGTTATATGAAACCATTAAGGGTTCAACAGCATTAGAGATATTAATTGCAAAAAACTGCAGGCATCTATGACATTTTGTTATGTAAGTAAGTATTATATACAGGGAATAGAATAATAGAAATATAATAACAGTAGGATATATATGTTTAGGGTTCCTTTTTGTTGTGTTACAACTTCAACTTAAGCATTTGGATTGGTGTATATTCTTTGGTTGACTACAGACCAATTTAAGTTGTCTAAGACGTTTTTGACATATTCTGATCTACCTTTGACACCATAATCATGTAAATAAGCTTGATCCCATAAGTTTACACAGATCAGTGGCATGGTCCAATCTTCAACTTTTTCCTTACCATTCTTGCCATCTTGTTCAGTAACAAGTCTTTTTATTTCATGCAATTGTGAATATTCTTGTAATGAAGTAGCACTGTTCAAATCGAAGGATTGATTTCTTGGAAAGTAATATGGAGTACCGTTATTTTGCACGGTTAAAATATGGTATTCTTTGTTCCTATTTTCTACCAAAAATAACCACCCTTCACCAAAGATATCATTTTCTGCACGATATATCATTTCCTTTTTCAAATCTTCCCAAGAACAGTCAAACGATTTCTCAACAGTAGATAGAAATAATCTCGATGGTTTAGTATCAACATCTTGGTCTGGTAAAATGTTCTCGATAAATAAATGATTGTTATGTGCAGCAGATGCTACGTTAAAAATATTAGCTTGGAAAGGTCTCTTTGCTGTATTCAAAATAATATGGAAAGGTAAAAAAGATTCTAAATCTGACCCACTTGTAAGCAAAGTCAATTTATCACAAAGATATTTCTGTTGCTCATTCCAAGCTATATTAAACCCTGCAGCACTGAAAATATTAGGTATGCCTCGCTGCTTTAAAATATTAGAATTTGGCAATTTTGGCACTGTATGAATACCTCTTCTAAATGAAACGGTTTTTAACGTCGAAAACATTTTGCTCCCCCACTGAACTATAAAAATAAATCAATTAGATGTATGTAGGATATCCTGATAAAAGGGAAAATTCAATCTAATCCACTCAATTGTAACCAGAAATGATTTGAGATCAACTTATAATCTTTTTCAATCGATCTTATTACTGAATCTGAAATATATTTCGAATTTTTTAGTTAATTAGATATTTCGGTTCAGCTTTGTTAAGTGAAAAATTCTTGTTAAACTAATAAAGTGATGAATTTCAGAATATATAGGTAGTAAATGTGGATGGACAATATAGAGACACGAGGGACAGGAGGTGTCTTGATTGTATGTGACAATAAGTGTATATGTGTGCATGTTATGGTAAATGTTTATGTATTGTTAGTAGATTTGGGAATGTAGAATGCTATGAGATATAATAAACTTGAAAGTGTGGGAAAAAAATAAATACAGCAAAAAATGAGAGCTATGGGGTTCGAACCCATGCATCCGAAGATATCAGAGAATTTAAGTAGTTGGGTAATTTACCCTGAGAACCTAAATCTGACGCCTTAGACCACTCGGCCAAACTCTCAGTTATTGTTGTTTGATTTGGGAAAAATACATTCGGTGTTATGTTTACATTATTGACCACAAGTTTTTCTGAAAAACCACCACTATAAAGTTTCCAATCCCACTCCATAACTCGATTAGAAGTTGTGGGTACCTAAATATATATTAGTGATTCAGTATAATCATAAAATCAATCGAATTCTTATCTTATTCCTACAAAATTACAAAATAATATTTGCTTAGTTAATAGAGGGAACTTATTGGAATCTAAAATAAATAATTTCCTTATAACAATACTTCCCATGAATATTAACAGCTTTTATTCTTCTCAATTTTCCTATTTGTTGAATTAATAGTTCATTTATTCAGAATTGGATCGATTTCTCCCCTCATTATTCCGCATTTAAGAATAAATATTAATTAGATAAACTTTAATCTAACGATGGTGCTAAGGCTAACAAAGAAAATTGCAATCTACTTGCTTCATCAGCATTTCCCATATACCAATTAACTCTATCCACTATCACTTTTTCGTTCAGTAAATTCCCATCAATTGAAGAGGCAACTGAATCACCCAAGCAATTGGCACCCACTTTTCTTCCGTCCAATTCATATATCTTTCCATCCTTTTCAATAAATGTAATAAAATGGAGGTTTACATTCTCCTCTGAAGATGGTGCCTCTGTATCACCTGCAGTGAAATTAGTCGAGTATTTATCACTTAATTGAACAACAAAATTATCAGTTTTATCATCATTATATTGTCCATCAACTTTTCTATTGTCTTCCAAATATTTAGAAAGTTCTGAATCCCCTTGTAACAACGGCTTATTGTTACTCAAAGAATGCAATATAGCATACAACCCACAGGCATTTCTCACAGTTTGTTGGAACCAAATTGGTTTGATTTCGTCTCCTTGGGAATTGGAAGTGTCTCCTTTATTCTTTTCGAAAAAGTCATTGATAGGAAATAAGAGTACAATAGCCCTGACTGGAGTTGGTACAAATGCCAATAATTCAGGATCAGTCAACGAGTACAGATCTATAAACGCAAATGATCTATTCAACCCCAGATCATAAGCAAAATTTGTAAAAACTTCCGGATTCGATTCTAAAGGTACCACAGATTTGATATCATTCATTGTTTTTCTCAATCTATTGTAAACTTAATCCTCTGATAATGTATTCTTGAATTACCATATTACTGATAAATAAAACTGACTTCGAAATGCCAAAATTATTTATATCTCATTAGATAGCCCTTGTTTTATTTCTTGATATTCTCTTTTGTTAGGTGCTCGGAAAAAAATAGCCACACTACAATGAAAGGCTGCTATTATAAAAGCTAACATCTTAATAGGATGGGTTGATAAAAGTATATATATAATACATTTATTATTATTCATTATATGCTGTTATTATTTATATTTATTTATGATTAAGATGAGGGAAATGGTATTTAGTGTTACAATAGCAGTATAACTATTTATTAAAGAGATTTTTCAAAAATCTTCTGATTTATTATTGGGTTCATTAAAGGGTGAAGTACAGTCTATGCATTTTCAATTAATAGTTACATCTAATAATAGTCTATGAGTTTCTTGTGCTTTTTGTAATACATTTAAGTATACTTCATCGTTTGTTAAGTCGATTATATACCAACCATCGACTTTTGCAGTAATTACAAGATTTCCATTACCGTGGTACTTAATTTTGTCACAAATTACATTATGTAATTTATAGATATTATTGACATCATTTTCGACTGCTTTTGAAGCATAACAGTCTCCGTTATAATTAATCTTTATCTTAATGATATTTGGTCTTGATGGGACATCAACAGTGCCATGAATGAACCAATTATTTATTAAGTCTTTTAAAACTATTGAAGATGAATTTAATATGTTATCTAATAGATTCGCCAGATAATCATTAAACTCTTGGACTCTGTCATTAATTAAAGTTGAATTATGTTCTAATGATCCGGTAAATGGTAAAGGATGTGGTAACGATGGTAACTTGATTTCATTGTAATTTGATCCAATGGATAAAAGTTTTGTATGTAATTTGTAGAATTGGCCATAGTAACGGTGTACTATGTTTTCACCGTTATTGGCTAATCTTAAATTTAAAGTATACTGTACTCTCTTCTCTACAATGTCGACTGAAATTAATTTACATGATTGAACAGAAACGTCTTCACTTGATCTTTGAGAGGATGATGCACTTGTGGAACGTGAACTTGAACCAATTGAGAAGGTATTCGATGTTAATGTTGATGGAGATGTTGGAGGTGTCATGTTTACCAATGTATTTGTTCTTGCTACAGGACAAGGGATCATTCTATTAAGATCTTTATCTTCCTTTAAATGAGAAACCGGCACTAATCCCTGTCCTAACTGATCTACTAGTCTAATATAACACATATCATTATCTTCATAGGAAATAATTTGCACAATTGATTCCTTTTGAACCGAAATAAATGGACACATTCTATTGTTTGTATACATAAAAGGCTCTGTCGGAGTGAAAGATTTTGTAACTGTGTATAATTTAATTAAGTTTGGATTGTAGTTTCTCGATGTCATATACTTATTTTTTTTAGTCTCTAAAGTAATTTCATGGCTAACTGTACGAGATAATGCCTCTTTCTTCATAGGCTTGGATATACTTCTTTTTAGTTCATTTCCTGAACGCTGTTTATTATTTTGAAATACAGACAGCATTGCCTTGATTGATCAGATGCTTGATTTTTGACTTATTGGCTTAATGATGGCAGCCGTCGATTGTATTTTGGATTTTGAATTAGTTTTTCAAAAAGGTATATAAGCAAGGCAGTAAGGAAGTTAAATCGAATAATAAAAGCAATTTGGACAGGCCATCGGAAAATGGTTATACGAATAGAAGTAACTTGTCCCAATATATATGATTAAAATTGGAAATAATTTCCCTGAACAACAAGAAAAGAGGAAACAGAAGAGCAATTGTATAATTCCCAATATAACATTTGTAATTGTAATTCTATACCAGAAAGCAGGCAAAGGAATGTTTAAACAAGGTAATTTCAAGATAATAAAAGAAAAGGCCAAAACACAAACAGAAACAATATTAAGATAATGTATTAATTATTATGATAGTAATAGTTGAGATAATAATTGGTCCTACCTGGCGTAACCTTTGCATTTCGAGTACAGTGGGGATGAGGGACCGCTATTATTTCATAGAAGACTCTAGTTATTAGTAGTGTGATTTCAGACCTCAAGACACAGATATTATAGTGAAAGATAAGTTAATCAAACTGGCAAGAACAGTAGAAAGCATCGTCAATTCTAGGAGAAAAAGAAATAGAGAAGTAATTGTGTGCTATGTTAGTAGGAAGAATAGGTATTTTATCAATGTAAAATAAATATAGCAAAACAATTTCAAAAGCATAAACAAGTGCAATGTCTAAGCTCAAATATTAAGCTAGTCTTAGAACTTATATTGCTTTAATTGACTGTAAATAACTTTATAAACTGATGTTGAAGTTCGAAAGTTAAGATGGCTAGAAACAAAAAGAAACGATAGTTATGTTCGTCGTTTTTGTTTACTCTTTCCGTTTTAGGACACCTCCTAAAAACATGGTGGAGAAGGCGTAAAGTTCGTTTGTCATAATTAAAAGGCTGTAGCACTGGATAAATTCTCGGTGTATAGATGTATCTCTGCCCTCACTACCTAGAAAAACGAACCGCCGACCACAAGAGGTAAAGCCCTGCAGCTCAATTCTGAATGAAATCTTTTAAAGATACAAGCATGTACACAAAAGTAAAAATAAACAACAGAAAAAGTAATTAAGAAAATAGGAAATTCTCTCCTGTATTTTGGAGGAGACGACATAATTGATCGTACACTATTGTCAGTGGCAGTGGAGACAAAGATCAGAGGTCGAGTTGCCCCAGTAGTACACTTCTACATATCTATTACTGACCCGATCCAGATTTGCTATTCGAGATAATATCCGTGTAAGAAATTGACTGAGAATCAATAACAACAAACACATTTTAACATGAAGTAAGTACATGGTGAACATACAACTCCAGTTCCAAAAGTGGAAAAACGGCATATTTACATATTTTTGTTTTTCTATTTTTGGTCATATAATGTTACACGATGTATGAGATGTTCTAACACTCTCGTTTTATCCAGTTTACCAAATGCGGATATTTACCATAAGCATCTTTCAATTTCTACTTTCGTACTATATCAAAAGGTAAGAAAAGTGTGCAAAACATCCATGCATGGTATCCAACCATACGAGTTTTCTATTTGTTTTGTTTCCTTTCTTATGTAGGCCAACTTGCTGATGGAACATAATCTTGAAGAATACCAATTTTGATCATGTGCACAGAAATTGGCCATAAGCAGAAATGAATCTATTTTAGGAAAGAGTATGAGAGGAAGATAGATGCAGGAAAAGGCTAAGTGTTGATTATTTGATGACGTGCTAAGTCAAAAAGAGGTGCCAGAAATGGAAATGACAACGTTGTTAACACGTCAGCGACAGTTTGAAACTTAATAATATGTCAATAACGGCAATTAACGTACTATTAAATCAAAAATATAAAAAGTAATTACACATCAAATGACAATTGATAAACTTAAAATACAATACTAATAAACAAAAAAGGGAATATCGAATGAAATATTATTACCGGTGCAGTCCTATTCCTACAGTGATATTTACAAAGAAGTATGGAAATCTCTTGATGATATATTTTTGTATGCAATAAGAATTAATAGAATCGAAATATTTTGAGCTATTTCTAAATTTATAAACAAATGTGTCTTGTGTTTTATGTTTCTATCTATTGTTGTTATGATAATAATCCCTTCTATTTAATCATCGCACTACATTGGGAAATCAGAGGGAAATATTTCTACGTTATCTTTTAGCCCTCATTCATCAGTTCTGACCCAAGTATTACTATTTCTATTGTTGTTGATCTTATTTTTATATACGCATCATCACATCTCCGGGTTAGTAAATTTTACAATTACAAGAAACGACTGTAAATTACAAATGTCTTAAAATGAAAATAATGTAAAATGTACTTTGTTATATTTCGATTGTTGCCATAAGGGTCTTGAGGTTTGGTAATAAAATAAATACAAAATTGAAGGGTCTATACCGCAGTGTATTATATTTTAAAAATTAAACATTTTATTATATTTAAAGTTTTGATGTTGTTGTTACAATTGGTTCTTTTACTTTGAATGTAAAAAAACTGAAATTGTACCGAAACATTAATTTCTTGAAGTTCAAGGAATATAAAACCTATTATAAACTACACTATATTTTAAATTTAACACAATCCGTTATTTTAAATTAAATGGCTTGTTGATTGTAATATAGATTTATATAGAAGATCTAATGATTACATAAAGAATAATAATCAAGAAATTATGCTATGATTCATTTTTTATTTTGAGAAATAATATAAATATAAAAAAATATCGTTATTAGATGGATTTCCTATAAAAAGCGATTAAGCTTCAACCATTTCTCTCAATCTTCTGATAGTAGATCTGACGGTAGCAGCGGCAGCAGTAGAAACAGTGTAAGCACCACCAGCGACAGTCTTCTTACAAGCACCACAAGTCCAGATACCAGCAGCACCTCTTCTGACGGTCTTCTTACCACAGAAAGAACAGTCGTATCTAGCGTGTTGTTGGACTTCCAACTTCTTAACTTGTCTTCTCAAAGAAGAACCGTAACGAACACCGTACTTACCGGTAATACCAACCTTCTTAGTTCTCTTAGCCCTGTAATAATAATGATGGTGCAACGTAAACTCATATAAGTTTTAGTTGAAAAGTAAATGTTAGTAATCAAAATAAACATATCAAAATAAGTTTGATTAATATATATAAATAAATATATATATCGAATAATGCTAGCAGTCGACCAAAAAAAAAAAATAACGTTGAATTTATTATGGGAGAATGCAGGTTATAATAATAGTTTTCTACCATATGGATTTAACTCTTGTCATTGAAGTGCTGTTCTTCACCATGACCATATATATTTCCTGAAACATCACTAACTATCTTGTTATATGGACATCTCCATCTAGTAAGTACTAATAAAACATGAATATACGGGTACGACTAACTTCAAATAAAGATTAGGTGAGTAACAGTGTAACGTTCTCTATTATTATTTTTATCTTGCCCAAGTCATCTTATGGTTTTTTTTATCTTTATCAGTCAATAATTCCAACTTATATCTTCTCAATCGACTAGCTTTCATTTATAATTGCAATATTAAAGTAAAGGTTTATCATACATTTTGTCTTGTGTTGCTTGTATGAGGGGGTTCTTAATAAGTAAGAGGATATAGACAATTAAAGATATTAGTCTCTTATACCAAACAAGATTATAATTAAATGTTATTTTTAATGATAATCAATTATCATCATGCATTAGTTGAGCCGGTTAGCACCAAAGATAGCAAAGTCAAAGAAAGAGAGAGTTAAAGTTGAGAGTACCGGATGGGCTGGGACAGGATAGGATGGGATAGGATAGAATTGTTGAAAGCAGTAGTTGCTGAGAGATAGAAGGAAAAAAGCTAAACCAGACCAGACCAAACTAAATCCAAGTCAGTTCGAAGCAAGCAAACAAGAAAAAAATTGTAGGATGAAAAAAAAAGTAGACAGATATTTTCACAAGTCCTACAGCCATTACACAGTAGTTGGTAGGCTGTATTTCCCATCAACCATTACCAATTTTCAATTGGTATGAGCCTGAGTTAGTGAGTGCTCCCGTCGACTGGTGAAAAATTTCAAAAAATCAGCTCAATGTGAGTGGGTGGGTGCTTGTTTTGTGTTTTGCGTCATCGGGTTTTCCGTTTTCTCTCGCAGGTGCGCTACTTTTCTGGACGGAACTTCGAGAAGAAAATTTACAAAATAAAAGCAAACGGGAGGTGGCGAGGGGAGGGACAAAAACTCAGAATAGACAAAAAAATATGAAAAAAATGTACGGGCGCATAACAAGAACAGTCACTTGAACACTCCGCTGAACCTTATTTACCCGGAAACGGAAACATCTAGAAGGGCAGGGTAATGAAACGTCCCAACTCTACCGCATTTTTTGAGCTTATTTGATTCGATTCGATCATAACTCCTGCCTGCTATTGTCGTAATCGTTTAGTTGTAGTTTTGTATAGTAACGCAGATTGCGAAAGAGACCTATTGTCTCTATTCTATATACTATTCTACACTATTCTATACTATTCTATACTATCCCTTTTCGAAACTACCAAGTGAAAAAGTGTTAGAAGTTATTTCGAAACTGACAAAAGGTTCAGGTTTTGTTAAAGTGGGTATTGGTATTTATATATTTTTAGCTATTCTCTTTTCAGGTTTTGGCTACTGTTCACAGGTACTAGAGTGTGTATTTTTACTTGTTCATCAGGGATAAAGTCGGTGTACACGCAAAACGTATTTATCTATATCTATATCTTAACTAGTTTATTAATTCAAGAAAGAAAAAAAAATGTCTGACTGGGATACTAATGTTGTTATTGGTTCAAGGGCTAGAGCTGGTGGTTCTGGTCCAAGACAAAACGTAGCTAGAACTAACGCTCAAATTAACGCTGCCAGAAGAACCGGTAACGTTCTTTCCGTCGATAAGAAGTATGGTACTACTAATGCCAAGGGAAACAACGAAGGCCAAAGATTGACTATGGTCGACCGTGAAACTGACATTGTCAAATTAAAGAAATTAGACCCTGCTGTTGGTAAAGCTATTTCAAAGGCAAGAACAGAAAAAAAATTGTCTCAAAAGGATTTGGCAACAAAGATTAATGAAAAGCCAACTGTGATAAACGATTATGAAGCTGGTAGAGCTGCTCCAAACCAACAAATTTTAGGTAAGATGGAAAGAGCTCTAGGTGTCAAATTGAGAGGTAAGGATATTGGTCAACCTCTAGGTGGTCCAAAAAAGAAGTAATCAAGGTTTTTTAACTGTTTTTAGCAGGTGGAATCCTTTAAAAAAATATAAAAATACTGAAGAATAAGTATAATAGATCATGCTATAAAATTTTAATATCTGTTATTGCTACTCTTCTTCTTTATGATCTCCCCCCCTCCCCTTGATATTCATCTAGTTGATGTCAACCATTATCCATCCCTTTTTATACTACTAATGAGTTACGTTTGATATTGGACTTCAGTAAATGATGACTGAAAATAATAAGTTAAATTATCTGTATTGGTTATCAATTTATAAAAATACAGAAAAAAATTATTTCAATTTATATAAATAATGAAAAAGAAATAATGTTTTGCATTGCATTTTTTTTTAATCTGAGGTTAATTATCACATATTTAATCGTTTTTTATTTTTATTTTAATAAATCTCTTGTTTATTAAACTAATCAAATTTTAAAATTACACAAGTTTATAATACTGTTAGTTATGTTAGAATCATTTATATGTTTACCTTAAAATTTCCTATTTTCATCAATGTGAGAACTAAGCATAAATTCATCATAATTTGTCTCCAATTTCTTCCATACTAAAATATTGCGTCACACTCATCAAAACTGAAAGCCCCATATTTTACACCATATATCTATCTTGCCAAGAAATTCTTTATCCATACTTAAAACTATATCAAATTCCGTTCCCCTAAACAATATACTCATATAGCAATCTACTACAATACAAGACATCAATTAAATTATGGGAACATAAAAGTTACCTCATAAAAACAAATATAATCACCAAATATAAAAATATAAAAAATTTGACCATCTACATAATTACTTAATTAACCTATTTCATTGCACCTTGTTTTGCGAGTTGGTCAGCCATCTCATTACCATATTCACCTTCATGACCTTTAACCCATTTAATCTTGAAATCGGTTCCAGGATAGGAATCTTTATTAACTTCATAGTATTTTTTGACCTTGACATATTTTTCAATCATAGGCATGACCAAATCTGCATTTGCTACCGATTCACCTTTTTGTTTAGCGATGGTTTCGTAGTTATCATTCAAACTCTTCATTACGTATTCAGAGTCAGTCCATATTTCGAATTCTGCTTTGTTACCCTTATTGCTCAAAGAATCATAAATAGAGTCTAAAGCATTACTGACTGCTTCAATCTCACCTCTATTATTCGTTTGAGCACCGGTATTTAATCTTTCACTGGCATTTAAATCTTTGTAGTTATCATGATCAAAGTAAACACCATAACCAGCCCTGGCTATAGCAGTACCATTGTGTAAAGACGAACCATCACAATAAACACGAACTTTATCAGCTGGCTTAGACCTTTGTACTGGATTTGAGATACGAGTTTTAGCTGCAAAATCAGATTCAGTTGTACCTAAAATATTATAATCAGTTTCACTTGAAACAATACCCTTAGAAAAATTACTGGCATCATTCAAAGAATCGAATTTTCTAAATGAAAGACCTTTTTGACCCTTAACGTAATCATTACAGTTATCCCAGTTATTGAATACTCTACTAGGAACTTGTGGGTTACTACTTTTCACAGCATAGTATTTTTCAGATTTTGATGCTTGAGTGCCTGAACCATAGGAAGAACCACCATAGGAAGAACCTCCATAAGAAGAACCTCCATAGGAAGAACCACCATAGGAAGAACCTCCATAGGAAGAACCACCATAGGAAGAACCTCCATAGGAAGAACCTCCATAGGAAGAACCTCCATAGGAAGAACCTCCATAGGAAGAACTTCCATAGGAAGAACCTCCTCCATAGGAAGAACCTCCATAGGAAGAACCTCCATAGGAAGAACCACCTTGTGAAGTACTTCCACTTGATCCACCATAGCCGGAACTTGAACCTGCAAAAGAACTGGCCTCACCTGCACTATCAAATTTTTTGTAAACAGCTCCACTGTAACCATTTACTTGAGCCTTACATTCATCCCAACTACTGTAAATACCGACACTTCTACCTCTTTGAACAGCATAATAACCACCTTTACCCATTGTCAATAAGTTTACCACCTTTAATAATTTCTGAATAGTTATCTTGACGGAATAAAACTAATAAAAACAGCAACCTGAATTAATAATAAAAAGGAATAGAACACTACTCTCTTGTTATAAAATCTCCAAATAGTATCAATCCAATAAGATCTTTTATATTAATACTATTCTATCTTTTGAAGGATCTTCATCTCCTAAAACTTTCAACAATTCAGATGAAGCCTTAAATATGACATTTTTAATATAAAACGAGACGCGTTAAAGCAACTATTTAATAAAACAATAACACGTAAAACAAATTGATAATAACTTAAGGCACGTTTAATCGTTAATTTTAACAATTATACACTTGTCCTTGACAAATAAATACCAACACCTGTTGACATTTTGTATAAGACAATCATTAGGTATTTTAATAAGGAGTACGGAATATCAGTCTACGACTGACCCATCTTTGTAATAAGAAATTGTGGACTTGTTTTAATAAGCATCTGGAAGTAACTATATGTTGATGTTTAAATTCAATTACTCGTAAGGTTCATAAGAGTTACTTGCATTTCATACCAACAGTTACTTGCCTGGCTATTAGCTTTGATTGTGTGTTGATTAAAAAAGATTTAACTGAACTACTAGCTAGATAAGGAATCGTTCCTCTAAATGAACTACATTTATATATATATATATATATGATCATCAGATCAAGTATTTACTATTGAATCTAGACACGAACATAAATCTAATTTCGTAGATACACCTCATACTCTATTCATTAACTTACTTTACCTTGATTGTCATAAGAATCTTTCTTTTATTTGTAGTGTTATAGTAGATTTAACTTGAAGAGGGAGGGATTGGATTAAGGATAGATTATTATATTATTAGTGAAATTCTATATACTTAATATATGGATATTGTGTTGATTGTCGTTTGGTGGATTGAATATGATATCGATTGTATTGGTATGATTCTCACCTAATATTACATTTTGTGGTATATGCTATAATGAATGGAACATGGATTAAGGGTTATAGTTAATTGATCATTCTTTGTATCTTTAAAATATTATTAAACAACATGATCTTAGTAAATTATTGATAATTGTGGATTTAGATATACAGTAAAGAAGCTGAATAGAAGAGTGGAAGTTTATTTAAAACTTTAAAAACTGTGATTAATCTTCTTCACTTTCTTCCTCCTCAGCTGCCCCCTGTTCATCCTCTTCTTCATCATTTCCTTCATTCTGTATATCATCATCTTCTTCATGTATTTCATCATCATCAACTTTATCTTCAACTGCTTTTTGACTCTCTTCCTTTACTTTTTTCACTTTAGCTTCCCCATTCCCTACTACTTCATCCTTATTAAACAGATGGTTTGCCAATATCTTATTTAATGAGAACATTGTCATTTTTTTACCAAAGATAGGTTGCATCTTCTCATCACACAGGATCTCTCTACGATCGTCAGGGTTCTGTAAATCATGTTCTTTGATGTAATCCCAAACCTTTTTAACTACCTGTGTCCTAGGAAGTTCTGTTTCACCTAAAAATTCTTGCAATTTTGGACTTAAAAGAACTTTACGAACATTAATACTATTAGGATTGGCTTCAGTTTGACGTCTCTTCTTCTTCTTAGTCTCGTCTTTACCTTTAGAACTCTTCTTGATAGTCCTTTTCTTTGAAACCGTGGTGGTTCCATTAGCTCCCTTTTGTAAGTTTTTAGCTATAGTCTCATCCTTCTTTCTCAATTCATCCTTTGATATAAGAACTTTAGGATTACTCTGAAGCTCATAAAACCTATCAACAATCAACTCGTTGATCTCCTTACGCTTCCCATCCAAATCAATGGCAAACAGCTCTTGAATAGCCTTCCTAATCTTTTTTGGACTAACTTCATCAGGATTAGAAGCTACTATAATAGCGTCAATCATAGGCTTGTACTTTAATAAATCTGACATTGCTCCTACCCTCTTATACAGCAAGATATATATATATATATATCAACAAAATAAATCTACTAGTGACTCCTTGACATCCAATTATCTCAATTATATCTATTAAATATCTATCAAATACGTCTCTGTTCAATGATCTGGTCTAACATTTTTCATATTTTATCAATTTAATTTATTATAGAGAGAGAGAACCCTTGCGGTATATGCCATGCCAAAATATCACCTTTAGTACTGAAAAATTTATAAGGAAGGGAAAGACATCAATCAAGGGCAAGCTGAGATGAGTTGTAAGTGATTAATTGTTTTGAGTATGTATATAGGTCTTACAGTTGTAATAATTGTTAAAACAAAGTGAACTGACAAATTGAAATTGAGATTAATAATCAGTTTGGTTTATTTTTTATAGATTACTTATTAATACTTATAATAAATTATTTTTTATTAATACTGTACAGATTTAGGCCATATAACTATATATATTTATATATATATTATGCAAAACTTAATATTGTCTTATGTCATCTTATTGTATAAATTTTTTTGGGTGTGTGGCTTGGAAAGACTCTTTGAATGCTTGTTTGAATTTATTTCTGAATTTGGTAGGTTGTTATTTAACGAGAGTTTTGTAAGTTCTTCTTTTGTTGTCTTTCGTTTTTTCTAACCAATTTCTTTCTGTCAGCTCTTGAAAGAGCTCTTGGGTCCATCAATTCCTTTTCGGTTCCTATATGGTCATCGTTAACTTCAACTAACCATTGGTCATCCAACTTCTTATTGATACCTTTGTAACCCCATTTTGGAACCCATTTACCACTGGCTTCATCAAATACCATCTTACCAGATTTTTCTTTGGATTGAATACCTTTTCTTGCTGCAAATTGCTCCCATCTTGTTGGGGCCTTTGGTTTAGGCAATGGCTTTTCTCTTGGCAATTCAGTTATTGGTTCAGGCAACTGGATTAATGTCATGGCTGAAGATTGACCACTAGTACCGCTGGCTGATTCGGTGGTGGTCTTAATAGGCAATGATAAGATTTGATTAATCAATAGTTGGACATTGCCACGCGTTAGATCGTATAAATGGGACTCTCTCTTAGCATTAGATGAATCTAAATCATTTCTATCAATAACATTAGAATCAAAAACTGCTAAATGACCTAAATCATAAGTAACCGGAATAGGTTTCTCAACGGTAACTGGTAGATCCTTGTATTTATCAGCTGTCGACATTTTTCTGGAAATATTCTCTTGACTAGATAGATGCTGTTCAGTTAATCAAAACTATACCGTTACCTGCTTACACTACTCCAAAAACTACCTCTTTCCATTGTATTGTATAGTATAGTATCGTATCTTAAATATCTTTTTTGAAATATTGTTAAAGCTCATCGCATAACTTGAAAATTTTCCATCACCTGTGCGATATACATACAGACGAGAAGTAGTCGATTATGACAAGAAGTATAGACCAAAGAGAAGAGAAGAGAAGAGATAAGATGGGATAAGATGGGATAAGATGGGATGAGATGGGTTGATGTTATTATTGATGGTTCAAGAGTGGTAAATAGGTGTATTACGAGGTTGGTCTGTTTACATGTAAATTAATAAACCAATAAATGTTGCTTTGTATTAATATTTAAACAATATATAACAAAAAAGGAGATATAAATTAAAAGATACACAGATAGAAAACGGCTAATATCTTTTTAGGTAGGACGTTTCCCATAAAAACTAGTAGTCTACTCCAATTAGTATCTTCTGTTTGGTCTTTGAGTTTCGGATCTGTCTTGCATGTAAGTACCTGGAACAATGTGTTCTGGTAAGTGCAAGTAGTCTCTCAAGTACTCAACACCAGACTCAGTCAAGGTGTAGTAATAGTATTGCCATGAGAATTGAGTCTTGACGTAACCCTTGGAGGTCAAAGATTGCAAAGCCTTAATGACATACAAGTTCTTGGTGTCAATTTCTTCGTGCTTTGGTTGGTTGAAGTCCTTCTTAGCAACAACAACACCTTCTATATTAATTTTTTTTTAAATCCCAATGGTTGTAGAATCAATTGATTGAACAAACATTCGATGTAAAAATTCTGTTAGTAAAAATATTTCAATTTAATTTAATTCAATTGGCTGATTCTTTCTTATACATTAAAATAGATGTTGTTAGATTTGCCAGACTAAGATAAACCGATTCCATCCATATCAATTCAGACCATATACCATATTCTTGAATTTTAAAATGGTACAATTAGGTTACCATAACCAATGTGGGCCAATTCATATGGAACAATCACCTAGTAAAGTGATCTTTTCTTTGACTAGTATATTAAATATCCCAATGCAGGCATGTCACATATATATTCTTGTTCTTACAATTGCAATATACTAATTTCAACTCAGTGAGAAATGGATTGGATAGGACTGGAGGATGGGTTAAGTGTATTCAATATTCGTTACAAATCTAATTCTTATAACAACTATGACAATGAAAACTAAAAAAAATCAACTTGACATTCGATAATATTATTTTAACATACCTTGAAACAAGTATCTGTGGATCTTAGCTCTTTCTTCCTTTGGCATCAACATGACGGGCTGGATTTATGGAGTACTGTTTTGTATGTGGTATTTCTTGTATTTCAAGAGGTATATAAATTATATGTATCTTAATATTACAGTTTTTTAATATCCAGATACCTGATAATTTGAAATATACCAAGTGTAGTATATAATATTATGGATAGGATAGGATGGGATGGGATGGGATAAGGTTGAACAATAGTTAGCACTAGAGTACAGAGAGAGAGAGAGGATCAGAGTTGGTTGATAGTGTTGACGTTTGGTGTAAACCAGTCGAGAGTGAAGAAGAAAGTGGTTAGGTTAGGTTGGGTTGGTTCAACTTGGTGATTATTGTCGTCAGTAAATTTTGTCAAGTATAGGAAGGTAACAAAAGTTGATGATGCTTTAGAGTTGTGATTAGAATGGATTTCATTATGAGAAGATAAATGGATGGATGTATAGATTGGGTGAGTTCTAGCAACCTTAGGATAGCAAATGCCAATTGCCATTTGCAGTTAATGGTGTATGTAGTATTCATTATTGGTGTTCATGGCATTACATCCCATCAAAGTGTTTCATTGAAAGGCACTGCTTGCACAAAGAATGGTGGTTAAGTCTTAAAGGTAATGGTGTTAAACTGAAAAAAAAAATTGCCTTCCCATTCCTTGGGTCCACGTACCTTTTTCTTTGAAATTCGTAACAATTTTGAAGGGAAGAGGGAGTTATTCAGTTTTGGCGGAAGGGAAGAAAAAACCGGAAATTTTTAAAGGGAAATTTTGAGTAAAGGGATTTGAGGTCGTCATATATAAAATAAACGAAAAGGCCGGAGTGTAAAACCCTTTGCAAATTCAAAATATACAAAAACACATATGGAGATTGAAGGCCCTCTTTGACGTAATATAGAGGAGGAAGGATTAAGTTGAATTTATAGATGACACTCTGAAGAGAGTTATAATTTTTGAATCACCTTATAACGCCAGATTGAGGCAGATGCTTGAACTCTTGTATAGATATAG
>NW_001834688.1:0-36143 GCF_000150035.1 Vanderwaltozyma polyspora DSM 70294
CTTAATAGTTCGAATCCTAAGTGAAGCTAATAATTTTAATATTTTGTTTCAATTAGTATTATAATTAGCAATAAGTTAATTGAATTCTGTATGATATTATAAAGCAAACATCTTTTAGTACAAGAAAAGGCTCCCATTTTTCTCGAAATGGAAATGGTGTTTCTTTTTTTACCCTCTCATCCAAACCAATTCGAATAGCCATAAAGAAACTTTGACTTTGTTCATGTCCCTCCCTTTTCTTCTATTTTAACATTTTTATTGAACAAGAATTGTCGTAGCACTCCAGCTCTTGTCCTTTATTAGGAAAGCGCGTAGGGATTTGGATCTAGATTATACGTTTATCACATTCTTGCCAGTTTTAACTTCTAACTTTGGAATACTTTTTAGGTCTCGTGAATATATCATCAACCCAAGGACATGAATAAGGAATAGATGTCATAATTCTCATTACTAAAAGTTTCCCTAGAACAATATCCTGATTGTAGTTAAAGAATTGTGGTTGTTTTTAATTGTAAAACTAATATAGTGCTTTGGTTATGAAACTTTTGCATTGTAAAGTTGTAATGTTATTCAAATTACCAGAACCGAAGTAACAAGTTTAAATGTTTGTGGTAAACTCAAAATAGAAATTGAAATTGTGTTAAGGTGTAATTTCTGTTTCTGGTGGCCATGGTTTATTGTACAAGGCAATTATCAAATTGGCTGCTAAAGGGTTTCAAGTCTAAGTGAGTATCGTTATTCATTATGATGGTTTAATTTAGAGTATAAACATGGCTACTTCCAAAAAGGGTATTGAAACACTAGTTTCAACCAATCAATGGATATTCAGTTATTTTAGCGGTTCTTAGCTTTATTATTATCATTGAAAAAAAATTCTGGATTGACAAGAATTTTATGGGTTAGTTATATCAATTACAGCTTTCATTTTTCTCAGTTTGATATCAATTTGGAAATATAGTTTAAAAAAGGATAAAATATTATTCAAAGTCCAATATTACCTCAACTCATTCCTTGTGAAGTGTTGTTTCCATTTATTTGGGATAATTCTAATTATTAGACATTATATCTAAATTTTCGTCATGAATTCCTTAAAAAAATACTATCTTAAAGATAAGCAAGTGGTTGATAAGTTCGAAGTCATTTTATTAATTATGTTAATTATATTAATAGTGCATTTGTTTTGAAAATTCTATTTATATTTTTATGTTGGAATTTCATTCATATAAAATTCCTTTTCTTATCGTGCTTCATCAGATCAATTCCATTCAAGCCTTAAAAATAGTATTTCTCTATCAGCATGTTCTTGAGGAGTTCATTATGTGCTTCCTTTATTTAAGGAATTGCCAGCAATTATATATCATCCGATACTTTGAATATATATCCTATTAATAAATCAGAGTTCCATTGATATGATTACCAATAACTTTTTTATTTGGTTGTAGGAAGTCAAAATGACCTTCGAATGCTGCTATGGCTACAACCCCTGTCTTATACACGACGTCACAATTTTTAATAGAAATGGAAAGAAATAATATAATATATGAAATTTTTTTTTGAATAGAGTTTGTTCTACAATAATAATTGAGATCATGATTTTATTAAATGACCTTAATTTGTTTTGAGTGTCATTTATTAATAAAAGTTGCCCACAGAATGATAACTAAAGCAAATATTGTAATTTTTAATATAAATAATTCATATTGTTTTTTGACAAGTAAACGTAGAATTAGTAATTCGAAAATTCATGAAATAAGAACAATCCGTTCAAGACATTTTAAAACGCTAACCGTTAATAATCGGAGCAATCACAATTGTGCTATTGTCCATAAACTATATTAATTTAACTGAAATAAGTAAATCAAATAAATTTAAACAGATACTAGGAACGGTAATATTTATTTGAAATATTGTTAAATTCAAATAATTATTATTGATCGAAGTGGTTGCTAGGAGTGGTGTACCCATTAATCATTCAAGTAAGTTCATATTAAAGGATATTTTATCACAGTCTGAATTGAATACATCAAGACAGTAAACTTACGTAATGATTATTTTCTATATTATAGTTTCACTTCCAGGAAAGTGAATATCATTAAAGTTAATTGTATTGCTATTTTGCCTTTTGATTTATATGAGTTGCCTATTTCTTTAATTCAGGCTCGTAAGTTCCCACTGTTTCAGTTTTCGCTTATATAAGGAAAATATATTTATCACCATTCGAGGGTTCATTTTAATTATAAATATTAATAAAAATTATTAACTGAGTTCAACTTCTCTGCTGTTGACTTATAGATTTACTTGTAAATCGAAGCTTTTTGAAACCTTTTCGATAAACCAAGGAATTTACCACTGTAACTACAGGTCTTTGGATATATAAGTGGTAACTATTTTCAGTGACTAAATTGGAAGTGGTTGTTGCTGCTTATTATCTTTAGTATATGCCCAACTTAATTACTATAATTTCTTAATTTCAAAAATTATGTTATTAACTGGTGTAAAAGACCATATTTGAGATCAAGCTAATTTAATTTACATCGTTTCATAAATTTGAAGTTGGGTACATTCTCTATCAGTTTCAATTATGAACTTAAACAAGATGGTATGAACGAGTATTCTAGATAATTTGACAAAGACAATATAGGATTGTCTACATTTAGAACTGTAATAATATTATATACCAGTATTATTAAGGTTAATTCCATCTGGTCCTTATCACCATACGTATTTTGGTCTCAGATCTATAGTAAGGTTTTATCCAATATAAGGTTTTAAAAGCCTGTTAACCTTTAAATTAGCTAAAATTAATATTAACATTGCTTATAGTTATTTAGCAAACAAGGTAGCAATGCTTGTTGAAATGGCATATTGATATGGGACATATGTTTTCCATACACAAGATTTGATTAACTGTATCAATATTGTTGCAATATTTATTAATGGATTTCAATTATACCATTGAAGCAGAAGTTTTCGATAAATTTGAAACAAAACTTATTTGGAAAACTTTATATTTCAACTTACCTAGTAATAATATAATTACCCATTTGAATAGAAAGTTATTAATATGAAAAATTAACCAAATATCTTGTGATTATCCCCTTTCTAAATCCATGGACATAAACTACTGCATACTTGTTTCAATGGTAGAATCAATCAATCTAAGATGTATATCAACATCTTTAATCAATTCCGTTGATACAAGGTGAAGAAATCATTGTTAGAAGTTAAATTTGATAAGATCTTTTGTTCAAATAATGAATAAGGTATTCAATTTCAAACCAAAATCAATTTGAAATTAAGAAATATTCATTTAGGAGGAACACCAATTCATCAATTGCTGTATTCGTTTTGCTTATAGTGACTCTCCTGTTCATGAACATCTCTGATCTTGATTACTAATGAAATATTCAAATTTCAAATTATTTTCCTACCAGGTTTCATTGGATCAAGAGATGTGACCGTAAAGGAAACGAGACTAAAATAAAAGGAAAAAAGTGAATCTGCTAAGCTTATAAGGGAGTATTTAAGGTAGTAGTAAAGTGACAATCTTTAAAATTTATAGTTCGACAGTTAATTCAATTATTTTATACTTATATTTGTAATACACATATAATTGGTATTCTCAGAGACAAACTAAGGATAACAACATATCTATATATAAATTTAAACATGGTTTTAGCTAAGCAATGGGTTATGAAGAATCAGCCTGTACCAGGCACTCCTTTTAATATGGATATGAATGATCCAAATGCTACTTTTGAATTGAAGGAAGTGGAATTGAATGAAGGTCAATTAAAAGAAGGTGAATTTTTGGTTGAAACTTTGTTGTTATCTAACGATCCTGCCCAAAAATTTTGGATTGCAACTGCTGATAAAAACTATGCTGCTGGTATTAGTCCAGGTGAATTAGTCCCAGCAAGAGGTATCGGTAAAGTTATTGCATCTAAAAATCCAGCATACGAAGCTGGTGATTACGTTTCAGCTAATGTTAATTGGACCACTTATATTATTTTAAATGAAGGTGGAAAATTCCCTGTCCGTAAGGTCTCTAAAGATGAAGTTGGTGATTTATCATGGCATTTATCTGCTTTAGGTGGTACTGCTTTGACAGCTTACTTTATCTTTTACAACTACGCTCAATTACAAGAAAGAGAAGAAGATTACGGTAAAGTTTACCTAATTTCTGGTGCTGCCGGTGCTGTAGGTTCATACTGTATTCAATTTGCATTACATGTTTTTAAGGCCTCTAAAATTATTGCTATTGCAGGTGGTCCAGAAAAGGTTAAATATGTCGAATCGTTTGGAGATAAAGTTGTCGGTGTTGATTATAAGGATCCTTCTTTCAAAGAAAACTTAATCAAAGCTGCTGGCGGTCCAAACACTGTCGATTACTTTATTGATAATGTTGGTGGCGAAATTTTAGATTTAGGTACTTACTTATTGAAACAAAAGGCTATGTTACTTGCCTGTGGTTCAATCAGTGGTTATAATGACACCTCTAAGTTTGTTTTCAAAAATTACGTTTCAGTTATCACCAAAAGATTAACCATTAAAGGTTTATTATTAACTGATAACTTGACTGATTTCCCAAAGGGTTTGAAAAAATTAATTGAAATGATAAAAGCCGGCTACATCGATGTTTCCAAGACTGAAACTATTGTTGATGGTACTGGTGAAAACTTCAAAGAAGTTCCAAACTTATGGAATGGTTTGTTTAAAGGTATTAACAAAGGTAAACTAATTACCAAAGTTAACGAATATTAAAGGAAACCAACCCTTATTATATAACGTTCTAACACATCGTATCTTATATCAGGAAGAACCATGAAACGTACATATTTATACATATCTATTTAACTATTCAACTATTTTATTATGTTTCGAATCCACGCTGAGTGATAAAAAGAACAAAAGAAAAGCAATGCTACTACCAACTTAGGCAAAACGGAAATGTAAAGTCAATATCTTAATGTAGTAACAGAAGTTCTTGACCTCTTAGATGTCTAAGCCAATTAAATAAACGGAGTTGCTAGACTGGAAAATGCAACCACAACGAACTGCAGTAGCTGCTGCTTCTCGAAGTCTGTTTTTCTTATTTTAAATTTTGGTTTAGCTTTTTTTGGTCTAATAAACATTGACTTCCTTAATTTACTTCTATTAATCGATTACCATTTTGAATTTCGCAAGGTTTCTCTTTAGAGAAAGTAAATTAACTCAGCTCCTAAGTATGGTTAAATGGTTATGAATTAGCTTAAGTATCTAAATGGTAATTATTTGTCAATTATGAATAGTACGTGTAAAATTCTAATTAAGTAAGAAAAGTCAAAAGAAATAAATTAGTTTCTTTGTTTATGGATATTCTCTATAAGTGATGGATATTTTTAGTAGAAGCTAAAAGGTATCGATGTATGTTGGAGTGAAATTGATTTATAGGATACAATTTTATGGTTCTTTCATTTTTTTTTAAATAAAATAAGAGAATTACACTAATTAATTGATTAATTAAGAATCAGTTAAAAAATGTGAGAATTTGGCTTATAGTAAGAATAGTAACGAAAATAACAAAATAAGAATTAGTTCATTAACCAACTTAACAAATGATGCTGTCTTGTTCTATTAGTCTTAGTTGTTATTGCTGAACGCAATCGGATGGATATTAATATCGATATATATAAATTTATTTATACTTGTATGTATGTGTATATGAGCGTGTGCACTTATTTTACTTTTTCGGTATTGATATTAACAACCAACGCAGGGAGAGCAAGTATTGAGGAAATGTCAAATGATGTAAAAGGTAAGTTCTAATTACTTTTAGTGATATCTTTCTTGGCCATTAATTTACGCATAGAATAGTTATATATCGTATGTATTACTAGGACAATAAAATTATCATCAATAAGAAAGTTGTTGAGTTGACTTTGAATTGATTAATATGATTTGAACCAAAGCTATTATTTATCAAGAGTATTTATTAAAATGTCTTTTGTTTTATAACTATTTTTACGTTGGTGTTTTTTTTTGTTTCCCATGTAGTCACATTATCAATTAATCTCTTTAAGTAGAGGTATCAAACGATATATTTCATGAAGCTATTGGATGTAATGAAAAAAAGGACGTTTAAACTTGAAATATGAGTATATTGACTTGTTTTTCTTGGTGGGACATATAGTACATTGTCTTGCAAGTAAAAGATGGAGTATTCCAACTTCAGAGTAGATTGAAAGAGGAGATGAAGTAAAATTCAAGATATGAATAGAGATGTCTTCAATTAGTAATTCGATGGGCTCATTAATGTTGAATTCATCCATCGATGTTTTAGACACTAGTTTCTTTTTAAGAAAGATAAATAAACTAAATAGTAGAAACGTTGTTTTAATCCAAAAGGAAATTAAGAAACTCACGTACTTGATTTTGTCTCTATTAAACAAAAGCAAAAATAACTTATAATGATTAGTTAAAATCTCGACTGTACGTAAGTAACCACCTACATTGAACATAAACACATTTATTTATGTATACGTTAGTTCTCATTGTCTAATAAATGTATAAATATATATATACATTCATATAATATATTTATACATTTAAAACATCAGTAAATTGTTGCGGCTGCTTCTACTGCAAGTGTTACTGCTACGTTTGACAGTGTTGTTTTTATTATCGCGTAGAACCAAGATAGATTACATACCACATCAAGCGGTAGGTAAACCACACCCCTCCCCTCCAACGCTTTCCCTACCGCCTCCCTGCCCCCTTCCTGTTCTTTGTTCCCATCCATCTCACCACCCTCTCAAGGCAGACCATCCCATCATCAACTTCATCTTAATCTTCATCACCACATTAATCAAAGTGTAATAGCAACACCTTATAGCTTGGCCAACCATAAATATATATGCTATTCTTTCCAAACTATGTATTCGAGAGCTCTTGAAAACTAACCAAAAAAAAAGACAGTAACCCAATCGACAGCAATCAATGAGCGTCCAAATTTAAACAAAAGACACCTACTTCCAACTGAAAACAGGTAAACCTTAAGCATAGGAAACTAACTATTCATTTACTCACTCATTCACTATTTCATTCACTCATTCTTGTCAGATCATGTAACTAAATACATCAACTCTTCTATCACCGCCCTTGTACGACAGTTTCTCCCCCCGAGCGGTCCATTGCTTCCCAACTTTGCTCGAAGAAGATTGAATCCCATCTGGTTTTAAATAAAAAAAGAAAACAGATGCTACTGAGAATCTTCCGTATAACGAGTCTGAAATTACTTCATTCCAATTAGTTCGAGGAAAAGGTTAAAATTTCAAAGGAAAATTTTTCATTATTGTTATTACGATCAAGGAAAGACAAAGAATGGGAAAAAAGCCAAATTTAGATAGCAGATGGTAAGTTTGTAATGTAATAGAGAAGTTTGATAGTTTTACGTAGAGGGTAGAGGGAATTTACTGTTAAAAAGAAACAGAGAGACTGATAGATCATCATTTGATTACTATATTGTGATTCTTGTCAGTTTAATACCATTTTGAACTACATCTATAGGTTGCTAACGAGATAAACGTTGGTGTGCAGTTTCTTTTATCAAGGAGAAGAGGGACGATATAGCAAACATCTTACTCTAGTTTGAGGCAAAAACACACAGAAGTAAGATAAACACACACATATACACGGTCGTACATACATAGATATAGAGAGAGACAAACTTAAAGAAGTATAACATTCTGGAGAGAGTTTGAGTTACTGAAAATACACATAGTGCCTATCTCTAACTTAGTCTTAAAATAAATTATATTGGAATTAAAGTAAAGAGAGAGAGGAGTAACTGAAATCAACTACGTACTGATTGCTTGGTTAATTATTTGCCTTTTCTACTTTTGTTTTTTGTGTATTGTTGTTTTTAACTATAGTTTATACTAGTTATTATAATAATACTAAACCATGACTTCAGATCATGACAGTATAGATGGTATTGTTGATTTGTTGACCAGACGAGATATCCTATCGCATGAGCGTGTTTTGATCAAAAGTACCGTAGCAATTTCAAGTGATGAGGAGTTCTTGAGTGGTCCTTTAAATCAATTCCCAATTAAAAAAATTACTATACCAGAATATACTATTGAAAAAGCACAAGATACACCAGGATGTTGTTATATAATGAGCAAAAGAGATCCACAAGGTGAGAAAAAAATAAAGCAAAATGGGGAATTATTGTGTGGCAGAAAATTTTTGTTCAATACTTTTAAATTGAAAACTAGAAATAATAATGTTTTAGTCTTAGTTAATGATTTAATTTCTTCCTTACAATTGGATTATAATGAAGAAAAATTCTTGGAAGAATATAATCAATTGCTCCCGTTAGAAGCTTCTCTTTCTGAAAGAGAATTCCTTAAAGATAAAAATTTAATCCCAATAGATTATCCAACTGAAAAACCTATCAAGTTCATTGTTGCAAGAGTTGCCTTTGTACAATTTGGTGCCTCGATTATTGTTGCAGGAACAAGAATAATTGATGATTATTGGGAAACAGTAGCTAAAGACGAAGGTTTTACATCGCATCACAGAGTCTTTAAGTTCACCGATAAGTTATTCAAATTATACCTTTCTTTACAACCGGGATTCAACATTACAAACAGTTCAAATAAGAATCACGATGAAAATTTAGAACTAATTAACGAAAATTCAAACATCAATTATAATTTAGAAGAATTGGAGAATCCTTCTTTAACTGTAATTGAACAAACTTCGGCTGATGTAAGAAAAGAGTACCTAGCTAGATTCAGCAAAGGTGAACCAATGACTTTTTCCGTTCCCGGACAAAATATTAATGGTTCTCTTGATATAAGCAATCAATATAAAATACCCAAGTATCATAACAGATATTCATTCCAACAGGCTACTCAGATGAATGCAATGGATTTGCCTATCTTTGAATCTCCGGAATCAATCAGGAATAACGCTGATAATGAATCTGATTTGAATTCACCAACTGTAATGCCTTCATCAAAATCAAACTCGCCTTCAATTCCAATGCTTGAAATTCAACATCCTTCTACCACCAAACCAGTAAGACGTATGGTAAGCTGTCTTTTGGATAGTGGAAATGACACTAAATTCGATAAAAAGTCTTCAAAAAGCGACTTGTTAGATATCTCTCAAGAAACAAAGATAACAGATGATTCTTTAACTATAAATGGTTGGAAATTCGGGATTCTTCCTATTTTATCTAAAGATATGGAAACTACCAATTCAACTAAATATGCAGCCTCTGGCTTGCCTTACTTTGATAAAGAAAAACTAATTCCAAGATTGAAGAAGTTGACTCCAAATCAAATCAAGGAACTTGAACATATGCACGATGCTGTCTCTGTTAGTGGTGGTTTACAAACTGCAAGATCAGTACGACAGAATAAATGGTTCAAATACTGGCAATACAAATCAGGTGTTCCAGTAGGTTTGAAGAAATATCAATATAAATATTTTAAAGATGTTTATTTAAAAGAAATTTTGAGTAAAGAAACATCATATACAGAATATGATGAGGTAACTAATACTGACAGGACGTACATAACGGCAAAAATTCCTGGGGCTAATTTCTTAGATAATTCAAATATTAAAAATTTTAGCCCACCATATGGTGTACCCCCAAAAAAATTACAGAGCTAGTTCACTTGTATTATTAATTAAGTATATTCCGGTAATATCACACTATTGTACCGCGGTATTTTAGAATATCAGATACTATATATCATTTTTTATATATAACGATTGTCATAGTACAGAGATAGTAATAAATAATTTATTATTCGAATTAGATATTATACATTACAATAGTTTGGTTTTGATGATTTCTTGTCTTATTCTGAAAGTGTAATATGCCATAACTGACATTATGAATATTAATGGGATTATCCAAATTGTCAATTTACGAACTATTTCATCAATATGAGTGCCACTTTGTCCTGTACGTTTAGAAGCTTCTCTTAGTTTTTGTGATTCTTCTAACAAGACTTCCAATTTTTCATTCAAACCAATAAAGTCATTAAAACTTTCCATGTCAACTTGAGTCTTTGATTCACCATCTTGAGACTGTAATCTGTTACTCAATGCCTGAGTTAAATGACCGACTTGTTTCAATATGTCTTCTTGTCCCTTCATTAAGGCGACGATTTGGGTTTCCAATTCATGAATGTCGTTTGCCAAAACTTTACCTTCGACCCTATCCAATTTTCTATAAATTTCATAGTTTGAAATCTTTTCAGTTTCTGCATCAAAAGCAGTCTTTTCAACTAGCTTCTCAGCACCGGTATCTTTATCGATAACTTTAGTGATCATCTTTGGTTGGGGCATACTGTTGACATTTGGAATATAAGAATCCTCAATAACACCATCGAACGTTTTCATCTTAAATAATTCAAAATGTTCAGGTGTGTTGCCATTATCAGCAGTAACACCAATACGGTAATTACCCTTAGGGATTTGAACTTTTCTAGTTTGGAAACAAACTCTGTTATCAACTTGTAATTTTAATAGATTGTTATCATTTCTATCGTAAGTTAAACGCAAAGTAGAAGGAACTGAAGAATCTTGATAACCCATTAAACAATAAGCAAATGTTTTGTCATACAAATCAGCTTTAGGAACTGGTTTAGAACCGTCATTTAAAATTGCACGAATACTTGGACTGACCGGACCGTTGTTGTCAACTAATAATTGCAAACCATCATAAGTTGATGGTCCATTGAATAAAGCCTGATCATCCTTTTGAGCACCGGTAATAAACCAAAAAGATAACCCACCTTCTGATTTTCCTACATGGTTAACACTTCTAAAAGTCCATTCAATTGTGAAAGAATCTCCCAGTGGATAAGAAGTTTTATGCCACAAACTACCTTTAGTACTCTCCTTTGGAGTCAGAATTATTCTACCTTCTTCCAATACAGAAGAACCTTGGACATCCCAAACGTCTGGTATTTTTTTCATATTCAAGACATTGGTCAAAGAAAAATCTTTATTCAGCTTTATTTCATCTGTATTATCTATAGGATGAGAGCAAACCAGCTTCACCAATGCAAAAACCTGTAAAATAAATAGTCCAGCTAACTTCATTTTATTACTATTATTAGGTCTAAATATTAAAAAAAACTGGCAAAATGAAAAAATAAAAAGACAGAATTAAAGGGAAAATTCAAATAAAAACTTGACTTTATAAAAATATTCCAATAACTTAACAAATACCAAACAAGACCTCGAATAGTATACCTGAATCCTACCTGACCTTATATCAAAATCTACTAGAATTATCAATATTTTAACATTCATGTAACGATTTCTTGATCTAGGTTCGATTTTATTACCTTTAAATATTTGTCTTGTCGAAATCAAGAATTTTGTTTTCCATATCCACATCGTATGATATGATCAAAAGTGGTGTTAAAAGAAGAAAACCGGTATTACGTCATAATTGGATTATTGGGGGGAATTTTGGAATTGTATCACGTGATAGTAATGTGTCAAAGAAGCCCATGGTATATTAAACAAGAAACCTATTGATTGTCAGTCATCTCCATTGTAAAAGAACAGATCAGTTCTTGAAATATTAAATATATATGTGTATACTCTCAACCGGTTAGAGTTTTTGGATCATAAGATGAATTGAATTCCATCGGTTGCCCCCAGGTTGCTAAAAATAGTTCATCTATTTGGGCAATATCTGTAGAATAAATAAATAATTGATAATCGTAATATACTGGAATATAGATTTACTTAAAATTGATCTGGGGAATGGGAAAAATGTATGAAAAAAAGATATGTGTTTTTTAAATATTTAAACTTTCTTTTTTGAAATCTTCAGCTCTAAATGCATCATGATCGTCATGGTTATATGGTACTATCAAAATAGGTTAACAAAGACGTTGTCTTTCAAATAACGTTTCGCGATAAGCATCTGATTCAATGTCTATTTCTCTATCTGAATAACAATCATAATCTTCCGTGAGGATGGTGTTTTCTGATTCCCTCAGATCGAAATCGATCATATTTAATTCCACTTCATGTATCACATTGGAACCATAAATAGTTGGGTATTGGCATTCTTCAAAATTAGCTTCTACTATTGTAACTAATATTTTGCAATCCATATCCGCCATTTCTGAGTCATAGAAGATAAAGGAAGGATCGAGTTTATTAAGTGTTTTCATTTTTTCCAATATAATTGTATCTAAAACCTCAATCTCAAGACTGTTTAGATCCGAAATAAACTTAGTCAAACCTTCCAGAGGATTGTCGCACAAAATACTCGAATTCATCAATAAACCACAGTCAGAAAATGCAACTGAATTTAAATCGATTTTTATATCGCTTTCTGTAATGTTTTCAAATATGCTATTTAAAACTTCTATAATTTCAGATTGAACGCTATGTTCAATCTCGTATATCTTGCCTATTAAGCTACTCCTTGGAAGACTAATTAATAATCCATAAAAATCGATGCCCTTCAGTTCTTTGTGATACACCAACACAATCAATGTTAAAAAATGTCTAAATATTAGCATATTTTTAGTGCCTCTATCAATATAACAAAAAGTTTCACCTTCCATATTGCTTGATATTCTATATTGAAATGTTAATACCTTTCTTATCCTAAACCTTTACAATGAAACAAACTAGAAAGAACACTTTAATAAATCTTTTAGAGGAGTCATATATGTAGATGTAGATTTACATATACATATATATATATATATAACTGAGTGTACATCATCGAACGCTAAGCCAATTAGTGACATTCTGCCATTTACTGGCATTGTCAATCTGATACAGCTTCTATAATTAGCAACTATTTACCGATCGGACTAATCATTGGCCCTAAATGAATACTGCAATTTTGGTAGCGCTTTGAAATCATCAAATAATCAAACAGTACTTAACTTGTATATCAGAAATTGATTCGAAGTTAGATCAAATCAGTTATATATGCCCTTATATTTGGATCTCTTTGTAAAAGTAAAACGACAATGAGTTAGATTTTCATCTATTTGAGTTTATATTATTCATCTTAGATTATTTCCTTGATATAGATCGAAAAAATAACATTTATTGGTTCAATTATAATACCCAAATGCCTGGGTTTGTCGATAATTTTTGGTCAGAAGACCTTACTACAGGGTTAGATGTATTATTTGAAAGACTATATCATGGATGCGAGCAATGTAATTCTTTTATACAGTTATTTGCTACTCGAATGCAATATGAGGTTGCATATGGTCGTCAACTTTATGGGGTAGGTGGTGATATTGATAATCTAGATGTTACTGGGCGTGATCCAAATGTTAGTATTGAACGTGCTCTACAAACAATGGTTAAATCGATTTCAGAAGAAGGTGAGGCACACCTTACTATAGCTTCCAATATCGAATCTTTGATTTTAAGGCCTTTTAGCAAATGGAGTAATGATCATAGAGAAAGAGTTAAATATTCTGAAAAATTATTGAAAAGTAATGCTAGAAACTTTCAAAAATCAAGAACTTATGTGACAAAATTAGAGAAAGACTATTTTAACAAGTGTAGAAAAATAGAAGATTTCAAAAATTCAAAATTCAATGAAGATGAATTGAATAAAGCAATGGAACTGTTAAAATTACAGAAACGTTATGAAGATAATTTGGCAAGAGAAAGAGAATTTCAAAAATTTGCAACTGTTGGGACAATTGATTTTGATTATAAAACAATGAGAGAGACATTGACACTTTTTCTAACGAAATTACCAAAATCTGACTACAAATTACCTTTAATAAATTACAGTTTACAAAATACAAATAGCGGAAGTGAAATTACAAAATTTATACTTCAAAATATGTCATTAAAGGATATGGATCATGCTGAATTATTTGGTCAAGATTTGTTGAATTTGGGATTTTTAAAATATTGTAACGGGGTAGGAAATACATTTGTTAATTCAAAGAAGTTTCAGTATCAGTGGAAAAATTATGCCTATACTTTTGCAAATTTGCCATTACCTGGTGAAGATGGCAGTAATTCAGGTGCAGAAGACAATGAAGAATCACAATACACCAATATTAAGGAAATTAATGATAGTTCTACTGAGTCTGAAAACAAATATGAAGCTGTAACAGAAATGCCAAATATTTCAACTGATGAAAGTACTTTATTCTCTTACATGAAAGATGTTGAAGTATCTGATAAAAAGTATCGTAAGGAAAGTTTTAAAATGGATACTCTAAGATGTTCTGTTGAAGAATTGATGATTGATCATTTGTCATTTATGGAGAAATGTGAGTTGGATCGAATCAAGGCAATCAAGAAAGCTACTTTTGACTTTTGCTCTATACTAGGTAACAAAATCACTTCACTGAAAATCTGTGTAGATAAAATGATCAACAGCGAGGATTCGATTGATCCTATAGAAAGTTTATTACAATTAATTTCTAGATATCATACCGGTGTTTTTCAACCTAAGGTTATTTCTTATAATAATTACTATAATCCAGGAGCTTATCAAATATTTGGTATTGATTTAGAGACTAGAGCGAGACTTGATAAAAAAGTGGTACCACTTATTGTCTCTGTTATACTTTCTTACATGGATCAAATTTATCCTGACCTTGCCAATGATAAAGTGAGAACTTCTATTTGGATCGCTCCAGTAAAACTAAAATTGACACATGAATTGAGAGCACTGTTAAATACTCAAGTCTTTAAAGACGATGCAGATCTGCTAGAGATATTAAAGAAAGCAAATTATGACCCTAGTACAGTTTCAAGTGTTTTGAAGATATACCTATTAGAGTTACCTCAGCCACTAATTACAGATGAAGTTTATGATATACTTAAAGTTCTCTATGAAAAATACCCGCCTGAAAGAACAAATTTTAGGAAGATCCAAATCGATGAAAAAGACAGTGATAAGAAGTCAGAAGATGAGGGCAACCGCAATGATGATGCCAATACTTATAAGAATACAGAAAGTGAAAATGATACGAATAGAATCAGGGGATTGTACACAACACTGTCGTCACTATCGAAACCTCACATTGCAACATTGGATGCCATTAGTACGCATTTTTACAGGCTGTGTAAGATTTTAAGAATGGGTGAGAATGGTGAACAGATGGCATCTGATTTTGCATTAGCAATATCTCAAGAATTTGCGAATTGTATTATCCATGTTAGGCTTTTGGACGGTAATGACTTGGGATGCAAAATATTTTATGACCTATTAACGCATAAGAAGCAAATATTTAAGGTTTTAAAAGGTCAAGTCTCTAAGCAAAAGAGGGATAAGGATTGATACAGCTCTCGAACAGCACCATTAAATACCCAATTAATCATCAATTCAAAGTTTATTTATTTGATTGTTTTATTATTTAAATCTCTTAAAGAAGTTGAGCGTAAGTACGATCAACTAATAATTATCCTTCGGTATCCGTTATTTACATAAAACTAATTAAAACCATATATATAAATAAAAACAATAACTCCAAATACAAAGAAAAATAAATCGTCAATACTTTAATTAATTTTTGTCTTCATCTCTTAATTTATCCAATTCCTCAGCAAATAATCTTTTAGGTTTAAATCTATCCTTTTCTTCAGGCGTCAGCATTCTCTTCTCTATCACTTCTCCCTTTTTGTTTAAATATGTAATTGAGTTTTCAATATCTGGATTTTCTGATATGAGAGTTTGTTTCCTACTGTATAACTCTTCTTGAGTTGGAATAGAATCCGAGAAGAATGGATTTACTGAACTATTCTTAGATATAAGTATTTCGTTGTCATCGTCTGATTGGTCTTCTAAATATCTTTCATCATGCCATTGTCTAGCCATTTCAAAAGTCGTTATTTTATGGCTTGGAGTACCAGGTACTGTTTTCATGGATTTAACTTCCCTTTCAAACTGTTCATCCTCTTCTACTGCTAGTTTATTGAACAGGTTTTTACGATTGTTCGATAGGAAAACGTTATTATGATCATTAAATATTAAATTATTCGATTGGTGAGACCTTAAAGTTTTTGAATCCACTTCAGGGAGCTCGACCAAAGGTAAAGATCTCTTAGTCGTTATTGAACTACGACGGTTAGGAGTATATGCAGGAGATTTTAAACCTTTATTCGAATTTTTTGTAATTGATGGTGGTGCCAATAGAGGTACATGCTTAAATTGTTTAGTTGTGGAAGGAGTCACTGGAGCTGCCATCTGCGATGGCTTCCTCGGAGTTGAAAACGAAATATCTTCACTTGAAGTCTCTATATAGGAATCTTCATATATCATTTCGGTTGACATTTTCGACACACCTCTCGACCTTGGGGGTGTGGCAGGATTCAAACTTGTATCATCCATATTTTGAAGTTTAATATTCAATAACTATTACCTACGATGCTAAATGAACAAAACAAATAGTATATGATTATTCAGTGAGGGAGGGAGGGGTAAATGCTTGTTCTAGCAAATAAAACTAAATTAACGTTGCTCCAACAAGGATGAATATAATAGTTAAAAAACTTCACTGATGACACACCAAAACTTCGGCAACTATTTGTAAAAGTCTCGTCTAGTTGTGATTAACCCAATCTAAATGCCCAATAGATATTAAATGATATTGTATTATAGTAAAAAACGTATAATAAATATTAACTGTCAATGGATATCAATCTCTTATATAATACTAGACCTGTGTCTTGGAAAGATAACAAAAATTAAAAGATTTGCAATTCTTAGGTATACTCTCTTTCTTTATATCTCAAACCATCAAAGACCAACAAAAAAAAAAAGTTATAATCCTTTTTTTTTTTTCTTGCTTTACTGACAGATCAATCCCTTATAATGAACAAAAACCCAGCTATAATCCCAATTCAATCAGTTCTGTCTTACCAGCAACTAACTTTTAACCATCCATCTGAATATATTTGGTCCATTCTTAATCATCTAAACCTTTTACAGCTTTTAATTTGAACTTGAACCAGCCATTTCAATTTACTGAAATTTTTTGGATATTCCGCTTGAAAATTTCCTATTTCCCATTTCCCAAAAGGGGATGAGGGAGCGAGCGAAGGGGAGGGGAGAGTGGCTGGTCTGAACTGGCAATTTTGAGAGAGAGGTCATGTGACTGAAACATGCACGTGATCGTATATGCACGTGATCACTTTATTTTGTATTGTTTCAACATAGTTTAATACGAATGGATTGTAAGATCTATGACACCAGATAATAAGTGTTATTATCGTTCATACTTATAAAGAATAATAGTAATTACTATTTGAAACAGTTGTATAGTATTGTATATTATTTACTTACTTTGTACATTAGAAGAAGGGAGATAGAACTCTTTAATTAATAAATATACTTATTAACAGTACTAATCTACCACCAAATAGACGAATAGAATAAATACCATAACAGCATTTATTCGACGTACAATTATTAGATATCTACAACTAAAGAATTCACAACAAAGAATACAATTTCTTATTTCTTGTCATTTTGTCAGCCGTTCGAGTTTCGGACGACGCGTCTTTTCTGCCGTTTTCCTGTTGTTTCTTTTTTTTTGTTTGAGTTTCGTTCGACGTGGAGAAACTTTTACAGCAGAGCAAGCAACTCAATTGTTCATTATAAGAGAGAGACCTCTCTACATCCAACGATGGGAACTATAGCATCAGGACTAACTCATGGTTATCAACGTTGGTTATATTGTTTTGGTGTCTTGGTAAGATCTAACTGCACTACTTTGCTCTTGTCCCGTTTCTTGACTGCTGTTTAGGGTTTTAAGATTGGTACAGATCGACTGATAGAGAACGTGAAAGTGAAAGTGACAGGTAAATACCAACTGGGTGAGGAAAGTTTGCTGCATCTTCAAGTATGAATGCCATATATAACCATGCCGTGAAGCAGAAGAACCAATTGCAACAGGACATTGCTAAATTTGAGAAGGATCATTTGACAGCTCCGATTTCATTACAAGGTTCTGTATCTGCGACTTTAGTCGCCTTTGAGAAAAGTATCAGCCAGTACAAGGATCGATTGAACCAGTTCAAGATCGACACCAAAAATTCAACTACAGATCCAGGAAATGAAGAAATTATAGCAAAAGGTGAAAGCAGACTGGCGTCATTGTCCCAGGAACATAAAGAATTCGCAGCTAAATTTAAGGAGTTAAAACAAAAATATAACGAATCCAATGCAAGAACCCAGTTATTTTCCTCTTCTTCCACTAGTGAAAACCCTTTCAGTACAGAGAATAGCAATATGAATAAACGTAACATCGGAGGTCCTCAGAACTCAGCCTTGCCAATGACTAATGATGACCATTATGACGACAAAGGAATGTCAAAATTTGATGGCTTGATGAAAGAACAAAGTATCTTCCAAAGAGGTAATGCCCAACTAGATATGATTTTAGAAATGGGTCAACAATCTCTGGAAGATATAATGGAACAAAATCAAATTTTACAGAAAGTTCAGGATCAAATGACAAGCGGTTTAAGAACTTTAGGTGTATCGGATGAAACAATCACAAATATTAATAGAAGAGTGTTCAAAGATAAATTGATCTTTTGGATAGCACTTGCATTGATGTTCATAGGTATGTACTTGGTTTTAAGATGGTTGAGATAGCAGGGTTATTATCTTTATATACATATACTGAAAATTACTATTTACAGATTTTAAAAGAACATATTTTTTCATAATAAAAAGAATAATAACAATATTATTATTATTTTACTAATTCCATTCTTCTAGATTCTCCAATATATACAACAAGAATTGCCACCTGTAGCTATCTGTTGCTTCTCGTTCAAACACAGCTTTGTGTTTCGTAAGTCTTCGTAACTTATCTTTTCACCTGGCTTCAAAAGATCCAGTGAATTTTCAGGTCTAGCTGTCTTGATCTTCTTACCATTAGCTAGCTGGTAACTACTATTTAAACCCCATCCAACGACGTATCCATTTTCTAGCTTACATAATATGTGTTCTTCACCGCAACTCCAATTGGCAACCTTGTCCTGAGTATCATTTAGAACCTTTAAAGGAATTGGACCAGATTGGGAATTTTTGAAATTTCCTGAGCCCAATGTACCATTTATACCATTACCAAAAGCAAAATACTTAGTCTTGACAAACTCTGAATTATTCTGGAAATGTTTCTCCATTGTTTGTGATCCCACTGTTAGAAATGTGGCTTCGGCTGTTGCTTCGATGTTTGTAGCTCTATAATATTCATCTCTAGAAAAATATGGCTGAAGTTTTCCAACTTGCTTAGGAAAGGAGACAATTTCTGAGTTATATGAAATCGGATATCCAAGTTGACCATAGGTATTAGATCCAAATGTAAATACATTACCTTTTGAATCCCTTGCAGCAGTATGGTAGTTACCACAACAGACTTGTTCAATTTTTCTTACTATTAAATTATCTAATTTGTCAATACCTTTGTTAAGTAACTCAATTTCATATAATTTATGTGGCTCTGGCAAAGTATCAAATTGGGAAAAGGCAGGAATACCAAACTGACCTCTTGATTTAGAATTATTTAACAATTTCAACCCAGTAGAACATGAATACGCCTTACCTTTATTTGATAAAAGTACTAAATGCTCTTTACCAGCATCAAAATCCGTCACATATTTTTCTCCTCTATCTTGGAAACTGTGTTTAACGTCTAATTTCCAATTGTAAGTTGTATATTTCTTCCAAGGTAGAAAGAACGACCTTTTCAAAGATTTGTGGGATTCTAGAGCTTGATCATTCTTAATAGGAATCACCAAAATTTCACCTGATCTATTCAATCCATAGGCAGTGTTGTTTGATACCTTCAATTTAACTAAATTTTGATCGGCTAATAATAAATGTTTTCTATCGCAGTTCCAGGATAATAAATCACCTCTGGAATCAATGGCTAAATTATTACCATCGTTACCTAAATATATGTCGCGAAATTGCATATTATCAAGATGAGTAACACGTAAGGGGAATGCAACATCAGTTTCCTTCCCAGAAGAGTTTACCTGATGGCCCCAATAGTACACACCTGGAACAGTAGGACCTAATTGAGTTTCAGGAACAATTGGTACAATTGGAGTCTTTTTTTTAAATATTTTTTTATTAACATGCCCTTCAGAAGAAGAGTACCCTAATAATCTTTTCCCCTTTCTGACCCACCAACTTTCAATTGCTGGCCAATTCATATATGTAGTACCAACAGCACCAATACCAACTACAATCATAATGCCCTGAAACATTGCAGTCAGTTTTGCCATTCTTTCCATACGTTCATGAGATTCTTTCTTCATTTCTTCTTCTGAACGTCCTTGATTCCAATCATAATTCAATTTAGACTCCCTAACAGACTTATAATCCGAACCATTCAATCTTGGAGCAAACAAATCAGCTTCATCAACTCTAAACTCCTCCTTCTTATTCAAGATGCTCCTTGTTTGGTGGATTAAACGTTTAGAACTTAAAGTACCATATCTGGGGAAGCAGTGAACCACATTCTTACCAGAAGCAGACAGCATATCTATAAAGGCAATATCAACTACAATAAGGTTGATACTGAATCACTGAAAGTCAATTGTATACCTTATACTTCTAATGTAAACTTCGTTGTTTCTTATATAGTTTGACATTTTTCACTTCGATGAGATGAGACATCGATTTTAAATATTACTGACAAAAAAATCTATAGAAGGCTATAAATGTATAAGTAATAAAATGATCAAACTTTGTCATTAAAGAAGATTAGAAATTGGTTGTACATGTAACTAACCAGGTCTCTGGTAGCAGTTTATGATGAAAGTTGTGGGCTTAATAAGTAGACGAGACTTCCATGTTTCTCGTAGGATTTTGAATTCGTTTGAATCGGTTCATATCAGTGATACCAATAGGTATAAGAAATTGTTAATTGAAAGAGGTAATTTTACAGATCAACAGGCCAATACTATAGTAGATTTGATGACAGATGCTATGAAAGGTGGTATTAATCATGTTGCTCAGGATCTGGCAAAACGTGAGAAATTAACACAGCTTACTTATCAGCAAAGGGTTGATTTTGCCAAATTGAGAGATCAATTGTTGTCGTCAGATAAAACAGAATTTAATAATATACAAAATGAATATGAAAGATTACGTACTGATCTTGAGAAACTGAGGAACAAATTGAGAGAGGAAATCTCAAAGGCTAATGCTGGTTTTAAATTAGACTTGTCACTAGAGAAGGGTAGAATTCGTGAAGAAAGCAGTCATCATGACATTCAAATTAAGCAGATAGACACAAGAATTGATGAAGAAATTGTAAATATGAAAATCCAAATCGATTCTGTTAAAACACAAGTCATGCAATGGCTATTTGGTGTCTGTACAGGTACATTCGCTTTAGTGTTAGCATACGTTAGATTAATTTCCTAGGACAATTGAGTAAATATATATTTAAAAGAATAATTGTTCATAATAATAATTGTATCTCCAACTGAGGTTGATGTAGCCTACTATTCTTACTGAGGATCAGATTCTAACTAAAATTAAATTAAATTAAATTGTATAAAATAATATATGAAAAGTATATCAATGTTTGTTTGTAAACCAATAATGAGATTATTTAAAAAATTGTATGTAATACAGCATCTTACAAGTTGAAGATTTCGTTCAAGATTCTAACAGTGTCAGCTGGAGATGAAACGGCATGGCCGATAGTTCTCTTATCTTCATAGATTTCGTAATCGTTACCACCCTTAGCAGTCTTGTCACCAAAGAAATGGATTTCCTTGAAACCATCCTTTTCGACGTGTTGTAGACAGTAAGTTTTATCCCAACCAGTTGGGAAAACATCGAATGAGATTTGACCACCAATAGAGTAAGTTAAACCTAAATCTGGGAATTCCTTCTTCAAAGCTTCGACGAATTTGGCTCTAATTTGATGAACTTTATCGTATTGTTCGTATTCATTTCTTTCTTCGGTAGAAGCATTTCTACCAATTGGAGAAACGTTAATCATACCATTTCTGAATTCTAAGAAAGTACCTCTTCTCTTTGGTAATTCAATAGAAGATAAATATTTCAAAATGAAAACAGCTAATTTATTGTATTGTTCTTCACCAATCCAGTTAATGAAAGATTGAGAAGCTTGTTCCTTACCTAATCTGTAAGCAGTTAAACCGTTTTCAGAGAAAGAGTAGTCAAAGTCATCTAAAACAGTTGGACCTAATTGTTCAAGTTGTTTAGATAAATCAGAACCACCAACGAAACCAATGCAAACTTTTTGTCTCAATTTCTTCAAAGTTTCTTTAACTTCATCAGAGATGGTCAATCTAGCTGGGGTTAAAGTACCATCGACATCGAATAAAACTAAAACGTCTGGCTTTTCTTTGTATTGAAATTCTGGGGCAGTCATTTTATTAATTATGGTTATAGATTATAAGTAACTACTGCGAGTTATCGATAATTTTAAAGTCAGTTCTATTTCGAAATGAGGAAACAATTACAAATGAATACAATTAATTAATAAGAATTTTTAAAATTTAATTCAGTCGAAGAGAAATAATAATCAGAATGATATTTCGATCGTTTTAGTTTATATATCTTTGAAGTTTATCATTGATACGTGTTTCCAATACAAAGAAATGTTGAAAGTGCAGAGAATACCGGGAGAAGAGGAAGTGAAAAATTTTGATATGTATATTGCGAATTATGATGATGAAAAAAAATGAGACACGAAATATTTGATCAGCCAGAATATTTCAAATAAAAAAAACACGAAGATTGCTGCTATGGTTGCTAGAATGAAGTTTGGCATCGTATTTCAATTTATTCGAGATGAGTTATTTCCACATGTTTCTAAAATTAGGAATTACGATTAATATTGTTGGAACAGATTACGCTACGACATCCATCATCCATCTTCTATTCATTGGATTGAAATGCACAGTACTGCACGACAAGACATATCTTAAATTCGAGATTGTTCAGAATACTATTACTTTCCATTTACCTATAAAAATAATACATAATATATTATATTGTAGTTATAAATTTGAAAAATTGTAGAATTTCAATACGAGGAATAAATAAATCAGATTAAATTAAAGTTAATTAATTTAATTTAATAAATTTAAGCCTTGGTGAAGTATTCTGGGAATTCTCTGAAGTTATCTTCCAAAGAACCCTTCTTAGACAAGAACTTAACGAAAGCACCGTCGTCCTTGACTTCACCAGCATCTCTTCTCTTAACGTATTCAGGTCTGTCCAAGTTGGTGAAACCCCATTTCTTGGAGATAATGATCTTTTGTTGACCTGGGAACTTGTATCTGGCTCTTCTCAAACCTTCAATAACAACGTCCTTGTTGTTGTCCTTGGTTCTGACAGAGAAGATAATTTGACCAATGTCAACTCTGGCAGCTAAACCGTGTGGCTTACCCCAAGCACCTCTCATACCTTGTTGCAATCTATCGGCACCGGCACAAGACAACATCTTGTTGATTCTTAAGACGTGGAATGGGTGGACTCTGACTCTCAAGTGGAAAGCATCTCTACCGGAGATCTTGGTCATGTACTTGTTAGCACAAATACGGGCAGCTTCTAAAGCTTCAGAGGACAATTGTTCCAATTCGTTAGAAACTAAATGGACACATAATGGGAACTCATCAACAGTAGCCTTCTTTTTACCTAAATCGTAAATTCTGATCTTAGAGTCTGGGACAGCTCTGTTGTATCTAGACTTTGGGTAAGGCTTGTTCTTTTGGTATCTGTAACATCTAGCTGGTCTTCTAGCCATCTTGAATAGATTGTTAGTTGATTAGTTAGTTATCTTTTTATATGATAACAAGAAATATAAAAGTGTAAAATAACTTAAATATTAAACAAATGTTATTTATAAAGGACAATTGCAAGAGAGCATAAGTATGAATCCAAATATTAAAACAAGAATTACATCCATATATTTATAATGATGGATGTATTAAACAAGTCTGATTGCCATTTCCTTGATTATTAATTACTAATAATCTCTACAGTATCCCAGCACATCGTACTAAGTAAAGCCTTTTGAAAAAAATTTCTGTTCGATGATCTGGGTTGAAACTTTTCAAAACAGGAACCAAGACAATATTTGTGCGTGGGTTGAAAACAGTAATCGGTTACGGAAAAAAAATGAATTACTTTTAAGAGAAAAAGGGAAGAAGAGAAGAAAATACGAAAGCGTGTGATAAATTATCGGTGTGGTGTAGTGGTTTATCAACATGATTCTTTGATTACTGTATTGGACTAGATGTACTGGTGTATAAAGTCACTTGAAATTGGGATTGGGGATTTCATGGTGTGTTATTTCCCATTATATATCAGTGTCACGTGGACTCTGTGGTGCTGGCCTTCTTTATTATTATTATGAATATTTACATGGCAAGAAATGTTTGCTGATGGGCTGTGTCTCTTTGTTTAGCTCCAGATTAAGGTGATTTAATGGAGGTTCTTGGGTTTTTCTGAAACTACAGGAATCGATTCTTATAAATAATATTGAGAGTTGAATTGGATGGGTAGATTGGTCCACTTTAGAATGCTGGAACACTCACTCATTATTGGCAAATGTTTCTTGAGGGGCGGGTAATATAGTTGTTCTTGTCGGGAGAATTTGGAGTATCATGTGATCATTTCCTAATGAGGCAGTACACTGTTTTATTTGGTAATACCTTCTGAAAACAGTAATTATGTGGAAATGAAAAATTTGTTAATACTCATCTCATCTCATCTCAATCTATAACTGAAAACTAACTATATTGATAAGAAGTCTTTAATAAAGGGGATCCCCTTTATAATATCCTTATTTATATTCATATATCTTGGGCCAACTTAGAACTAGTTACGTAGATTATAGTGTATTAGCAATGGGTAGATATTCTGTTAAAAGATATAAGACCAAAAGAAGAACACAAGATTTGGATCAATGTTATGATGATTTAACTTCAAAAGACAGGATTCAATATTTGTTGAACCAACCTTTGGATGAAACAAAGCCAGGTTTAGGTCAGCATTATTGTATCCATTGTGCTAAATATATGGAAACTTCTATGGCTTTAAAAACACATTTGAAATCAAAGGTTCATAAAAGAAGAGTTAAAGATTTAAAAGGTGTACCATATACACAAGAAGTTGCAAATGCTGCAGCTGGTGTGGATTTAAATAAATTTTTGAGTAGAGTTGAACAAATCAAAAATAACGTCGGTCCAGAGAAGGAATCTAATGAAGTTCTATTGAAAGATCATCTAGATCAATCACTGGCAAATATTAAATCTACTGAGCCAACATTACCATGGGCTAACGATGCGGAAACTAACACTGAAGAAGTTAAAACTACTGATGAAGTCGCAATGCAATAAACTGGTCTCCTTTCATTCATACTGAAATCCCTATGTTCTTCACGGCATATTAGGAAATAAATGACGTTGTAAATTCTTATTTCTGATTATTTCTCTTCCAAGGATTATATTTATATATATATATGTATATCGGTTGATTAAATCTGACTTGAGATAGAATCCCCAATATATTAGGATTATTTAGGTTCATAAATGGTGTATAATTTTGTATATTAAATTAAGTTGTATTTAACTAATAGCATATCCACAAAAGATTAAATATTAATATAATTATGCCTGGCCAAAGTCAACGTGACCGGTTTCCTCTGCATGCCTGGCAACCTGACGCTCACCCACCATGATTTTTTTACAAATATTACAAATAATTTTATCCTTCCTTGTATTAAATGAATAGCCACTGCTCTTCAATTGAGAAGCGATCTTTAATCCACCTGACAATACAATATTACTTAATAATTCATTTTCTTTATCAAAAACAGTTTGGCCATTTTCTAATTCTATAGCATCATAATGAATACCATTGAATACAACCATAATAAACTTTGAATATTTATCTTCATTGAATTTCTCAATCTTTGATGCATCTATATCAATGACATATATTGCTGTCTCTGTCTTTTCTGATAAAATTGCAATCTCGATACCGCCACCCCAAGAATCTTTCTTCATAATCCAATTAGCATATTCAGAATTAGATTTCTCTAATATTGCTTCATTGTATGTCTGTTTGTTACTCAATATCTCTTGTGATACTACACTTCGAAGTTCATTTGATAAACCTATATCTTTATATATACAATAAGAAATGGCATGGAATAAGCATGAATTATCATCAGGCACTACGTGAGATTGCAAAATATTTGTATCTCCTTCGGGTAAGTCAATATAAACCTGATTCTCCTTCAAGATTCCAGTTTCTTGTACTTTTGGGATAGATCCTCCACTAATTATTCCACCACTTGAGCTTTCAGATTCAGTAGAAATTGATATCTTTTCACCAGAACTGATATTTAAATCCCCTAAATTCTTCCCTAGAGAATGTTCGTCCAGCACAAGCTTGATTGGTGGATACCCATACCTCATTGATGTTATTGAAGTATTCAGGTCAATCACTTTCACCAAGTCTTGTAATGTAGCATCATTATCGATCGTTACTACTTTGTTAAACCCTTCAGCACCACTTATCTTCAATCTCATTCTCAAAAACTCTGTCTTTAATAAAATTTATAAATCGATTATAACGATGAAATGTACGTGATCACTGCCAGTACTTGATAATACAAGGTCCTTTTTTATGAGAGATTGATCTAGTTATCCTTAAGTGATTGAGTTTTTTAATATTATCATTCTTTAAATAAAGTTATATTCCAAGTTCCCTTTATTACTAATAAGGTTATCTCACGTGACTTATTAAGTAAGAATAGACATAGCCATTATATCATGAGAGATCAGCCAACAAACAGCATAGCAATGGTAGCTGCAAGCAGTAATTGATATGATTTAACATAAAATGACAATATATAATGAAAATAGATATAAATGCTATACATAATTATTTTTTGATGGGTTTGAATATGGTTACTGTAAGCTTAGTTCAGTACTGAAAGAAATCGTACTTCTAAGAGATCATGTTGTTATTTTGTATTTAATAGTTGTATCGAATCTTCTATTATTTGTAACAGTTTATGTGATAGAACTTCGTGAACTAGAATTGCAATAAATAGTGAAAGAATTAATAGTAGTAAAACGATAATTACTCTTGATTTTGATTTAATTTCTCTTCTTAATTTTACCAATTCTTCCTTCTGCTCCTTAATCAATTCTTCATAGTAGTTTTTATCTGTAGCTTGAACCATTGAAAGATCAGATTTCGCAATGATTGTTCTGTCACCTCCTTCTATTTCCTGTGTTAACATGCCGATCGATGTGTATTTATCAATGAAATCTTCTATGAATGGGACGATTGCAGTGGCTGTATCAATTTGTCCACTTTTGCAACTAGATTCAATCATTCCCTTGATCCAACTTGATGCAGTCCAAGTAATCCAATATGAAATTCTTAAGTTACAGGTTGTTGGGGAAGACCATCTGAATAGATATCTAGTGTCAGTATGGAAGCTATTCCCACTTGGTACATCTGGAGTTTTGGTGACATTTATAATATCAATAAAATTTTCGAAATCTAAATGTACAATAGTATCAGTCACATAGCATGGAGTTGATTTAGGGCCTACGGGATAATGCAAACCTTTGATATAATTGTATTCCCTGTAAGACAATCCATCATTATCTTTCTTATCGAACTTACTGATTTTGGAAAAATTAGATATATCCTGAGTTTTGTAAAACTCTGGCCAAAATTCTGTATTATTCTCTGAAAACATTAATTCATATAGTATACCTGGAGGGACATTAAATTCTGTGTCACATAAAATAAATTCATTTTTATGCTTCTTTGTAGGGAAATGAGTTTCATGAAATACTCTAGGACCATTATAAGAAAAGTTTGAACCCTTTTTAAAACGTATTCCATTTTGAGGTTGGATTTCATTTGCCTCTAAAAGAATTTCATTAGTGATTCTCTCAATTCCATCTGTAGAAGATGAATCACTAGAGAAGGTTTCTTTATTATCTAATGAGCCATCGTCTATTGATCTTATAACATTATCAATAATAGCGTCATTATTACTACTGTGTGATCTTCTACTAGATGGAACACTTGGATGGATCAACTCCGAATATGGTTTGTTTGCGAAAAGTGGATCAAACGATTGCTGCCTTTCTACAAGTAACGTTGGTGAAATAGCTCTTCTCAATCTTTCCATTTCTGAGGTCTCTGTAGATATTTCGGCTACTTTTAGCCAAATGTCCCTGACTAACTCCAAAACTATAGCTTTTGAAGATAACTCACTAAATTGATACTTGTCATAATTTGTGACAACTAGTATAGAATTCGAATGAAGTTCTCCAGAAAGGACATTTTCTATCGATAGAGTATCACTAAAGGGTATTATTAACCTTAATGGATCACTGAAAGTAATAGAATGGAAACACAAGTGCTTTTCAGAGATATATATCTTACCCTTTAAAGTATGTTCGTTAGTAAAAGTACACTCAAACTTTTCAATCAATCTTTCGTTAACACTTATATCTAAGAATTGGCTATGAAAATAATCATTTTCATCACTAGAAGCATACTTATGGATGGCCTCTAAGCTTCTATCATTATATGGAAGCCTTGATTTTGAAATGTAAGAATCATTGGATGAAACTGACGAAATATCTTCACTCATTAACCTTCCGATACTCATTGGGTTAGGATATTTCAATGACGATTCTGTAGTCTTTTGATTGATTTTATTTAAACTTGATCTTGAATTTCTAAACTGATCCTTATATCTAGAATCTTCATTTGACTTAAACGACAATGAAGAAATAATATTCTCGAAAAATGAATTCGAAGAATTGAATGAACTATTTTGAGGATCATTATTATCTATCAATTTATCAGTTTTTTTAGCCAGATCTGCTACCGATCTCCATGCAACAGAATCATCGTAATTTGTTGTAGCACCTGAAACAGGTTTGATTTTAGACAATTGTGGATCTGCAGGAGTCGATTTAATTGCAACAGCAATCGACCTATCGAATGAAGAAACGGAATCAGAACTCTTCTTTGTCCTCTCATTGTTCTTCAACAAGGAAGGTGAAGATAGATTCGTATCCTTGACATTACGACTCTTATTCCCATCTCTTATAGTTTCATTACTGGTTTGCAGAGTAATTCTAATTGAATCAGAACTTGATCCAACACTACCAGCATCTGAACCCCTAGAATTTGACCTTTTGCTCCCCATAAGTGAGGAACTCTCAGAACCAATCATTTGGAAAGTGTATAAACTAAATATTAACCTTACTTGAAACTCCCCAAAGTCCCTTCTTTGCAACGATTATTACCAACAATAAGGAATCAATGATAAAAAGGCTGATTGCTATAAGCACAGTAATGCACAAACAAATATCGATATTAGCTTTTACCTCTCAAAAAGATAAACCCTTAACTGCAAACAAAGAACAGAACTAGCCATCCACTTCCTTGTCTCTGATTCACCTCTTAAATGAAAACTAACTCTTGTATTTCAATCCATCGTCTCATCACTTGTAGATATAAACTATCAGTCATTGCAATTTTAAAGAACCTTTATTTCCTTGCCTTCCCTTTAAATGAACGAGGACACACTAGAAGCTGTCAAGATCAAATACAAACAAGACACTGATGTAAAACGATAGGGATCCAGCTGTACATTGAAGCACATTTAAGTTATAAACAGGATCCAGTTCCCTGTAGATTCCAAGAATTACAAAGGTTCATATTTGTTAAGAAAGAGAGAAACATTATGTTGAACCATCTATAATAGGATAAAAGTTGCCAAAAATCGTTGGTTTAACCACTGTTGGGGCTACAAAAGATAACGGAATAGACTCTAACAACACATTAGACATATGACCACACCCTAGTGGTTCAAATATACCCCATCTATGGGGTATATCATAGTCATTGTCTGTCATTGTCATGGTGTTTTCGTTGTTTTATTCGTCAAGGTATCAAAAAGTTCATCAACTTTTAATGAAATTTCGAAATCTGAAAAATTATACAAGAGGTTTTAAAACAAGATTTGGTTTAAAGTTTGGTTAAAAGGAGTTGTTTTAAGCTTTTGAGTTTAGGTTTTGGTTGATTCAGAGAGTGCTACCAGGTTAGTGAGATGGTTCTGCTAAGGGGAGTTGGTTTGTTGCGTTCTAGCAACGTTACTAGTGGTGGTGCAGCTGCCACTGCTTCTAGAGGTGGAAATTTATTTAAATGTTTAATGAATGCTAAGAGACCAGATGGGATGTTGGTCAACAGGAGGGGTTTCCATGGGAGTATGGTTTATAAGGCTGCCATGAGTGAAGAAGAAGCCTCTGAGTTGAGTGATGTGACTAAACAGTTGACTGGGGCAGATTTACAAGCAGCTTCGAAATTGCGTAACATTGGTATTTCTGCTCATATTGATTCTGGTAAGACTACATTCACTGAACGTGTTTTGTACTACACCGGTAGGATTAAGGCTATTCATGAAGTCAGGGGTCGTGATAACGTGGGTGCCAAGATGGATTCTATGGATTTGGAAAGAGAAAAAGGTATCACTATTCAATCTGCTGCTACCTATTGTTCTTGGAATAAAGACCAGAAGGACTATCATTTTAATTTGATTGATACACCAGGTCACATCGATTTCACCATCGAAGTCGAGCGTGCTTTGAGAGTTTTGGACGGTGCCGTCTTGATTGTATGTGCTGTCTCTGGTGTTCAATCTCAAACTGTTACTGTTGACCGTCAAATGAGAAGATACAACGTCCCAAGAATTACTTTTATCAACAAAATGGATCGTATGGGTTCCAATCCTTTCAAAGCTATTGAGCAAATAAACTCCAAGTTGCAGATTTCTGCTGCTGCTTTGCAAGTTCCAATCGGTTCAGAATCAAATTTGAGAGGTGTTGTCGATATTATTAATCGTGTCGCTTACTATAATAAAGGTGACCAAGGTGAAATTATTGATAAGGCAGAAGTTCCAGAAGATTTGAAAGATTTGGTTGAAGAAAAAAGAGCTTTGTTGATTGAAAAATTGGCAGACGTAGACGATGAAATCGCTGAATTATTTTTGGAAGAACAAGAACCTACCGTTGAACAAATCAAATCTGCTATCAGAAGAGCAACAATTGCTAGAAAATTTACCCCTGTTATGATGGGTACCGCTTTGGGTAACACTGGTATTCAACACGTCCTAGATGCTATTGTTGATTATTTGCCAAATCCATCTGAAGTCTTGAACACCGGTTTAGACTTGTCTAAAAATGAAGCTAAAGTGCCATTGGTTCCTTCTATTCAACAACCATTTGTCGGTTTGGCTTTCAAACTAGAAGAAGGTAAGTATGGTCAATTGACTTATATTCGTGTTTATCAAGGTCGTTTGAGAAAGGGTAATTACATCACCAATATTAAAACTGGTAAGAAGGTCAAGGTTTCCAGATTAGTGAGAATGCATTCTGAAGAAATGGAAGATGTTGATGAAATTGGCTCTGGTGAAATTTGTGCTACTTTCGGTATTGATTGTTCTTCTGGTGACACCTTTACTGATGGTAATGTCAAGTACTCGATGTCCTCTATGTACGTTCCAGATGCAGTTGTTTCTTTATCTATCAAACCTAAGTCTAAAGATTCAACCAATTTCTCTAAGGCCTTCAATCGTTTCCAAAAGGAAGATCCAACTTTTAGAGTGAAATTTGATCCAGAATCTAAAGAAACTGTTATTTCTGGTATGGGTGAATTACATTTGGAAATTTACGTTGAAAGAATGAAGAGAGAGTATAATGTTGAATGTGAAACAGGTAAGCCACAAGTTTCCTATAGAGAGTCTATTACAATTCCAGCCGAATTCGATTACACTCACAAGAAACAATCTGGTGGTGCTGGTCAATTCGGTAGAGTCATAGGTACCATGTCTCCAGTTGAAGGTGAAACCAGAGATAATCTATTTGAAACTGCTATTGTAGGTGGTCGTATTCCAGATAAATATTTGGCTGCATGTGGTAAAGGTTTTGAAGAAGCTTGTGAAAAGGGTCCACTAGTTGGTCATAAGGTCTTGGGTGTCAAAATGTTAATTAATGATGGTGCTATTCATGCAGTCGATTCTAATGAATTGTCTTTCAAAACAGCCACCATGGCAGCTTTCCGTGACGCCTTTTTGAAATCTCAACCAGTTGTTTTAGAGCCAATTATGAATGTATCAGTTACCTCTCCTAATGAATTCCAAGGTAATGTTATTGGTTTATTGAACAAGTTGCAAGCTGTGATTCAAGATACTGAAAACGGTCACGATGAATTTACTGTTAAGGCAGAATGTTCTTTAAGTACCATGTTCGGTTTTGCCACTTCTTTGAGAGCATCCACTCAAGGTAAAGGTGAATTCTCATTAGAGTTCAGTCATTATGCTCCAACCCCACCTCATGTCCAAAAAGAATTGATGGCAGAATATGCAAAGAAGCAAAAGAAATAATGTTTGTGATCAATGGACTTAGTTAATTCCTATTCTTATTGTTATATATCTTGTAAATAATATATTAAATAAAAAGGATAAATATATACCTTCAGATTATTTTTTAATCGGTTATCATAGTTTAGCACTAAATTGGAGGCCTTGATTATTTTTAAATCGTGAGGGAAAATCATTGACAATATGTAAGAATCTTCTTATAGATTTAAACACACACGCGTATGCATATATATATATATATATGTATATATGTATATGTGTACATGTGATACAATCAGAATATCCGAGCCATGATTCTATTTTTTTTATTATCTTTTTCCGTTAGTTACTATTCAGTTGATGTCAACATCATTGAAGATGGGGAATGCGAACAACTTATATGCTTAATTTATTCAGACCGAGTTGGATCTAGCCTTTGCCTTTCTCTTCTTTCTCTTTGGTTTATTAGTTCCATTGCTCTCATCGGCACTAGTGTTACTATCATTTTCATTTTCCTTTACTTTTTTCTCCTCAATTGGAATAGTGAAGGTAGTGTTACCTATAGTTTCTCCGAATACCAAAGGACCCACCCAAGGTTGGATGTTCCATTGCAATTTGAAGGTCAAGTCTCTTCCTTCCATCTTATCCTCCAAATCCCAGACGGTGTATTTTGATTTCTGATTTGACAATTTCAATACAGCATCTTTCTTGCTAGTAATAATCTTGTCCCAAAATGTTACTACACTCTTAGTGTTAGGCTTTTTCGAACCATCATACTCAGCCGTCAAATATATGAATACTTGTTTTGTGTTCCAATTGAACAAAGAAGACAAATCGACATCCAAATCGAAATTCACTTTTGCATTTTGCTTTGGTTTCCCTTGATTAGATCCATAGTATCTACTGGTTCTCATGTTCAAATTAGCCCCTAGAGCCTGCACAGCACCTGGAGTATTAAAAGCATCATCCCTGTATAATTGGTACCACGAACTGGCGACGATAAACCCAATAATAAAGAAACTAAAAGTTAAAGCCTGGTTAGAGACGTTCTGCAAACGCTGCGATAGAGAGAACATCGGATCTTATTTTTTTTTTGCTTCGTTGATAATTGGTGGTTGGCCCCCAAAAGAAAGTCCTAGATCTGGGTTCTTATAGCAGATCTAATCCTAATATAATCAATCTTTCCTGCAAACCTTCAAAAGCCAATACCATTCCCTTAAGCTCTTCTTAATCATTCTCGAAACCTCTTCAATTCCAATAATCAATCGTTGGATGGTCTAAACAGTTTCGAAAGTTTCATTAATTCCATATATCACTATATACGTTGCAAATTGTTTGTTTGTTTCCCTTGCTGATATGATACACAATATTTCCCCCCCATCGGCTGTGATTTTATTTTTCCCGGGAAATTAAAGGTGTCGGTCCAGAACTAAACCTTTAATTTGAGATGGGCGACGTCAGAAAAGTTGAGATGAGCAGTTTGGTGACGGTGTCAGTAAATGTTAGTTTGTGTCAATTTTGGTGGGTTGTCTCTTTATTATTTCGTTATTGTTATGCAGTATGAGTGTTCTTGGGATTGTTGATCTTGTTCAAGTTTTCGATTTAAAAGAGAGACAAGGTTCAAGAGGTGGGAGGGAAAGGAAGCAGCAAGAAGCAGCAAGAATCAAGAGGGAAACTAGAACAGTGATCCGTCAGTTGATTAATTAATTGAATCAAAGTGTTTGATCTATTACGATGGAGTGGTTTCCCATTTATAATGCCGGCAAACTGTGCAGTATTGAACCTACTTATCAGTTAACTAGTATAAATTTAATTATCTCTATAGCAACTTTTACCACTGGGATGGATATTACATCTTTGATTGTATTTCTGGATAAACCGCAGTTTTTGAATTATTTTGGTGTTCCAAATGCTTTGGAACAAGGTTTGCTCGTTGGTTCGAATCCAATGGGTGCTCTTTTGGGCTGTATCCTTTATGCCATTCTAGTGGCTAGGATGGGTCGCGTCACAATGTTTCGTTTCGGTACACTTTTATGGATCGTAGGTTCTATTATTGGCATCACATCTGTAGCGTTATGGATGGTAGTTCTATCAAGGCTCATTAAAGGCTTGACAGTGGGGATGTTTTCTATACTGGTCGTGGCCTATGCAAGTGAAGTATTCCCCAAGAGAGGGAAAGGTAAAGCAATGGCTTTTACCCATTTGACACATACAGCTTCTATTGTGGTTATTTATTATGCTAGTGTCTGGTCAACTGTTTTGAAATCACATTATTCGTTCAAGCTTGTATGGGGGGTGGAAATCATTCCTTCATTGATTTTTTTGATATTTTCAATTTGGCTACCTGAATCACCTCAATGGTTGACTGTACATGGGAATTATTCAAAAGCAGAAGCAGTACAAAATAAGATTGCTGAAACTTATAAACCAAATAACAAATCGTTAGTCATTCCAAAATTAAATAAGATAGACTTGGCAACTCTTTATGGAGATGGGATTAATAATTTTAGATACATTGATCTTTTCAGAAGAAATTGTTGGAGACAGACGTTGATGGGATTCTCTCTACAAATGTTAGTTCAGGTAAGTGGTGTCAATTTCTTGATGTTTTACATTATCTATATCTGTGACATGTTGGGTTTAGAAGGAAAGGCCAAGACGTTTTCGGCTTCCGTACCATATTTTATTAATATGATATTGAGTTCTTTACCAATAACTTACTTGGATAAAGTTGGAAGGAGAGATATAACTGCTGCTGGTTCCTTCCCACTTTGTTTAATAATGATAGCAATTGGTATATTTATGGCAATTGATGGACATGAAGTTGAGCCAGAAGTTCAAAATTTGGGAGTGAATTGGGTTGTCAATGCTCATGGTGGACCAATTATATTAGGATTATGTTTTCTTTTTATTTCAATTTTTGCTCTAACTCTGTCATGTGGACCTTGGATATATACTAATGAATTATTACCAACAAGAGCAAAACCAAAGGGTTTTGCGCTATGTATGTTGACTGGTTGGACAGTTAATTTTATACTGACACTTTTAGGACCTTTGATGATTCTACATTTGAAATGGGCAACATTTGTATTGTTTGGTGCGATGACATTTGTGATTTCTGTCTTCGTCGTTGCACTGTTCCCAGAGACTAAAGATTTGGATAATGACGTAATAGATAATTTATATGGGAACTATAATCAAAAGGAAAAGAACAGTTGTTCCAAATTAGAAAAGGCATCGTCATATCCAGCTACCCCTAAAACTTCAACCGAACCATTTGGACCAATTATTATGAATGAATTTGACGATAGTTCTAATGAATTAAAATCGACATAGTTTTTATTGTTGTATCTTTTTAAAAGAAACTTTTAGTTAAGGAATAAATTTTTTTTTATATTTTGCCCTTAAAACTTCATTTCGAAATGAGAAAATCTTGGTAAAAACAATAAATTTGATTTATCTGACTTTAATTTGTTCCTTATATACTGAAATATATAGAAAATTTAGAAATTATATATATATATTTTGGGTTTCTTACAGAGAAGAGAAGACGTGAAAGATTTCAATGTTGAAAAGAAGAGAAGAAAAACATAGCTGTAAATATTTTCCAAAAAATTCTTAGAAACATTTGTGGTGGACAATAGATGGACCACTTTCGTCGTATTCTTGCTTTGAGATCCACATTTGTGG